>NC_091999.1:67477459-67777459 GCF_044704955.1 Pristiophorus japonicus
ACCATTAAAATTTTTGTCTCTTACTTTCATACTCTGCCCATTTTTCCCAAATATCGAGGTCACTACCCATCCAGATATATCACTCAATTCACTTACACTATAATTACCCATCCAGATACATCACTTATCTCACTCATACTGTCACTACCCATCCAGATAAATCACTGACCTCAATCATACTGTCACTACACATCCAGGTACATCACTGTCCTCACTCATACTTTCACTACCCATCCAGATACATCACTGACCAAATTCATACTGTCACGACCCATCCAGGAACAACAGTGACCTCACTCATATTGTCATGACCCAACCAGATACATCACTGATCCCACTCATGCTGTCACTATCCTTCCAGATACAACACTGACCTAACTCATACTGTCACTACCCATCCAGGTACACCACTGACCTCACTCATACTGTCACAGCCCATCCAGGTACATCACTGACCCCACTCATACTCTCACTAGCCATCCAGTTACATCACTGACCTCACTCATACTGTCAATACCCATCCAGATACACGACTGACTTCACTCATACTGTCACTACCCATCCAGATACACCACTGACCTCACTCATACTGTCACTACCCATCCAGATACATCACTGACCTCACTCATAATCTCGCTACCCATCCAGGTACAATACTGACCTCACTCATACTCTCACTGCGCATCAAGATACATGACTGATCTCATTCATGCTGTCACTACCAATCCAGATACATCACTGTCCTCACTCATACTGTCACAAACCGTCAGTTACATCACTGACCTCACTCCTACTGTCACAGCCCACCCAGTTACATCACTGACCTCACTCATACTGTCACTACCCATCCAGATACACCACTGAGCTCACTCATACTGTCACTACCCATCGTGGTACATCACTGACCTCACTCATATTGTCACTACCCATCCAGATACATCACTGACCTCATTCATACTGTCATTACCCATCCAGATACATCACTGATCTCACTCATACAATCACTCCCCATCCAGATACTTCACTAACATCACTCCCACTGTCACTACCCATCCAGATACATCACTGACCTCATTCATGCTGTCACTACCAATCCAGATACATCACTGACCTCATTCATGCAGTCACTACGCATCCAGATACTTCACTAACATCACTCCCACTGTCATTACACATCCAGGTACATCACTGACCTCACTCATACTCTCACTGCGCATCCAGATACATCACTCATCGCACTCATACTTTCACTACCCATCCAGATACATCACTTACCTCTCTCATACTGTCAATACCCATCCAGATACATCACTGACCTCACTCATACTGTCGCTGCACATTCAGACACATCACTGACCTCACTCATACATTCAATACCCATCCAGATACATCACTGACCTCACTCATATAGTCGCTGCACATTCAGACACATCACTGACCTCACTCATACCTTCACTACCCATCCAGATACATCACTTACCTCTCTCATACTGTCACTACCCATCCAGTTACATCACTAACCGCACTGATACTGTCACTGCACATCCAGATATATCACTGACCTCACTCATACTGCCACTGCTGGGGCCTCCCCAGCATCCAGGAGATTATGGTAAATTACAATTAATGCACCAACTATCCCTGCTTCTACACCTCTTAAGACCATAGACAGCAAGCCATCATGTCCAGGGGATTTAGCCGCATTTAGACCCATTATTTTGCTCAATATCACCTCCTTAGTTATTGTGACTTTGTTAAGTTCCTCCCTCCTACAGCCCATTGGCTATTTACTGTTGGGATATTTATAGCGTACACTACCATAAAGACTGATTCAAAATAGTTGTTCAGAATTTCTGCCATCTCCATTTTCCCCATCACTAATTCCCTGGTCTCGTCCACTGAGAGATCAACATTTGCTTTGTTGCATATTACTAATTTATTGCTTCCAATTCATGTACACAACAATGATCCGTATTCTCTATATTCTCCTGAACAAGCAGTCTATTAACCGGTTCAATTATTGGCCTTCAATTCTAGTTTTCACTTTAACTAACATTCTCTAACGTGGAACCTTATTTATTGCCTTCTGGATGTCCATATAAACTACATCCATAGACAGTCCCTTGCCTGATAATTTGGTTATTTCCTCAAAAAAAAATCACAAATTTTCGTTAGACATGACCTACCTTTTTTGATTCCATGTTGGCTCTAACTAAACATTTACGTTGATCTAATTGCTCAATAACAATTGGTGGAAACCATCAAGTCTTGGTGTTTGTCATTCTGTTCGTGATATTAATTGTTCTAATACTAGTTTCTTGCTTACGTTAACTTTAGTGAGTTCCAGTCCTTGATCCATGAATCATTTTCTTGGAATTTCACGTAATGTATCGACTTTCTCTACTGTTAGTGCGGTCATAATGTAATTACTCAAAAACTCTTCTATTTCATTGTTTTCATTGGCAATATTACCCATTTCTGTTTTAAAGTGCTCACATTTCAACTGAATTCTCTTTCCTTACATAATAATAAAAATGTTATGTTTTATTCATGATATCCATCGCAAGTTTAATTTCTTATTACTTCTTTGCAGCTCTTGGTATCTTATATTGCTGTTCGTTATACCTCTGACAGTCCACTCGGACGTGACTATTATTACCACGTTTGTATGTGTTTTCCATTAACTTGATGTTGACTTCCATCTCTTCTGTTCGCCATTGCCCAGGAGTCCTGCTCCTGATTAGTGATGCTGGTATATATTGGGGCAATCCCCTGGGTCTGGCCCCTGATCAGTGATGCTAGCATTTATTGGGGCAATCCCCTGGATCCTGCCACTGATCAATGAAGCTGTTGTATATTGGGGCAATCCCCTGGGTCCTGCTCCTGATCAGTGATGCTGGGATATAGTGGGGCAATCCCATGGGTCCTGCCCCTGATCAGTGAAGCTGAGATATATTTTGGCAATCCGCTGGGTCCTGCCCCTGATCAGTGATGCTGGGATATATTGTGGCAATCCCCTTGGTCCTGCCCCTGATCAGTGAAGCTTGGCTATATTGTGGCAATACCCTAGGTCCTGCTCCTGATCAGTCATACTGGGATATGATGGGGTAGTCCATTGGGTCCGACCCCTGATCAGTGATGTTGGCATATATTGGGGTAATCCCCTGGGTCCTGCCCCTGATTGTGATGTTGCTATATGTTAGGGCAATGACCTTGGGCATGTTCTTGATCAGTGATGCTGGGATATATTGTGACAATCCCCTGGGTCCTGACCCTAATCAGTTAGGCTGGAATAGTTTGGGGCAATCCACTGGGTCCTGTTCTTGATCAGTGATGGTGGATATATTGGGATAATCCCCTGGGTTCTGGCCCTGATCCGACTTGCAGGAATATATTGGTGCAATCACCTGGGTCCTGCTCCTGATTAGTGATTCTGGGATATATTGGGTTCGTTCCCTGGGTTCTGCACCAGATCAGTGATGCTGGGGTATATTGGGGTAATCCTGTGGGTCCTGCTCCTGATCAGTGATGCTGGTATATATTGAGGTAATTACCTGGGTCCTGGCCATGATCCGATTTGCAGGAATATATTGGGGCAATCCCCTGGGTCCTGCTCCTGATCAGCGATGCTGTGATATATTGGGGCAATACCCTGGGTCTTTACCCCGAACAGCGATGCTGGGATATACTGGGGCAGTCCACTGCGTCCTGCCACCGAACAGTTATGCTGGTATATATTGCGGTAATTCCATGGGTCCTGCCCCTGATCAGTGATGCTGGTATATATTGGGGCAATCACCTGGATCCTGCTCCTGATCAGTGATGCTGGTATATATCGGGGTAATCCCCTAGCTCCTGCTCCTGATCAGTGATATTGGGATATATTGGGAAATCCCCTGGGTGCTGTTCCTGATCCGTGATGCTGGGATATATTGGGGTAGTCCCCTGAGTCCTGTCCCTGATCAGTGATGCTGGTATATATTGGATAATCCCTTTGGTCCTGGCCCTGATCCGACTTGCAGGAATATATTGGCACAATCACCTGGGTCCTGCTCCTGATTAGTGATTCTGGGATGTATTGGTTTAGTTCCCTGGATTCTGCTCCAGATCCGTGATGCTGGGGTATATTGGGGTACTCCCATGGGTTCTGCTCCTGATCAGTGATGCTGGGATATATTGGGGTATTCTCCTGGGTCCGACTCCTGATCAGTGATGCTGGGATATGTTGGGGTAGTCCACTGGATCCGACTCCTGATCAGTGATGCTGGCATATATGGGGTCAATTCTCGGAGTCCAGCCCCTGAACAGTGATGCTGCTATATATTGGGGCAATCCCCTGGGTCCTGCCACTGATCAATGAAGCTGTTGTATATTGGGGCAATCCCCTGGGTCCTGCTCCTGATCAGTGATGCTGGGATATAGTGGGGCAATCCCATGGGTCCTGCCCCTGATCAGTGAAGCTGAGATATATTGTGGCAATCCCCTGGGTCCTGCCCCTGATCAGTGATGCTGGGATATATTGGGGCAATACCATGGGTCCTGCCCCTGATCAGTGAAGCTAAGATATATTGTGGCAATCCCCTTGGTCCTGCCCCTGATCAGTGAAGCTTGGATATATTGTGGCAATACCCTAGGTCCTGCTCCTGATCAGTCATACTGGGATATGATGGGGTAGTCCATTGGGACCGACCCCTGATCAGTGATGCTGGCATATATTGGGGTAATCCCCTGGGTCCTGCCCCTGATTGTGATGTTGCTATATGTTGGGGCAATGACCTTGGGCATGTTCTTGATCAGTGATGCTGGGATATATTGTGACAATCCCCTGGGTCCTGACCCTAATCAGTTAGGCTGGAATAGTTTGGGGCAATCCACTGGGTCCTGTTCTTGATCAGTGATGGTGGATATATTGGGATAATCCCCTGGGTTCTGGCCCTGATCCGACTTGCAGGAATATATTGGTACAATCACCTGGGTCCTGCTCCTGATTAGTGATTCTGGGATATATTGGGTTCGTTCCCTGGGTTCTGCACCAGATCAGTGATGCTGGGGTATATTGGGGTAATCCTGTGGGTCCTGTTCCTGATCAGTGATGCTGGTATATATTGAGGTAATTACCTGGGTCCTGGCCATGATCCGATTTGCAGGAATATATTGGGGCAATCCCCTGGGTCCTGCTCCTGATCAGCGATGCTGTGATATATTGGGGCAATACCCTGGGTCTTTACCCCGAACAGCGATGCTGGGATATACTGGGGCAGTCCACTGCTTCCTGCCATCGAACAGTTATGCTGGTATATATTGCGGTAATACCATGGGTCCTGCCCCTGATCAGTGATTCTGGTATATATTGGGGCAATCACCTGGATCCTGCTCCTGATCAGTGATGCTGGTATATATCGGGGTAATCCCCTAGCTCCTGCTCCTGATCAGTGATATTGGGATATATTGGGGCATCCCCTGGGTGCTGTTCCTGATCCGTGATGCTGGGATATATTGGGGTAGTCCCCTGAGTCCTGTCCCTGATCAGTGATGCTGGTATATATTGGATAATCCCTTTGGTCCTGGCCCTGATCCGACTTGCAGGAATATATTGGCACAATCACCTGGGTCCTGCTCCTGATTAGTGATTCTGGGATGTATTGGTTTAGTTCCCTGGATTCTGCTCCAGATCCGTGATGCTGGGGTATATTGGGGTACTCCCATGGGTTCTGCTCCTGATCAGTGATGCTGGGATATATTGGGGTATTCTCCTGGGTCCGACTCCTGATCAGTGATGCTGGGATATGTTGGGGTAGTCCACTGGATCCGACTCCTGATCAGTGATGCTGGCATATATGGGGTCAATTCTCGGAGTCCAGCCCCTGAACAGTGATGCTGCTATATATTGGGGCAATCCCTTGTGTCCTGCTCCTGATCAGTGATGCTGGTATATGTTGGGGCAAAGCCTTGGGTCCTGCACCTGATCAGTGAAGCTGAAATATATTGTGGCAATAAATCGGTCCTTCCCTGATCATTGATGCTGGGATATATTGGGGTAAACCTCTGGGTCCTGTTCTTGATCAGTGATGTTGGGATATATTGGGGCAATACCCTGAGTCCTGTCCCTGATCCGTGATGCTGGTGTATATTGGGGCATCCCACTAGGTCTTGCTCCTATTCAGAGATGCTGGGATATATTGGGATAATTCACTGGGTCCTGCTCCTGATCAGTGATGCTGGTATATACTGGGGCAATCCCCTGGCTCCTGCTCCTGATCAGTGATGCTGATACATATTGGTGCAATCGCCTGGCTCCTGCTCCAGATCGGTGGTGCTGGTATATATTGGGGCATTTCCCTGGGTCCTGACTCTGATCAGTGATGCTGGTATATATTAATACAAACCCCTGAGTCCTGTTCTTGATCAGTAATGCTGGGATATATTAGGGCAATCCCCAGGTTCCTTTTGCTGATCAGTGATGCTGGTATATATTCGGGCAATGCCCTGGATCCTGACACTGATCATTGATGCTGTATATATTGGGGCAATGCCCTGGGTCCTGCTCCTGATCAGTGATGTTGGGATATGTTGGGGTAATCACCTGGGACCTGCTCATGATCAGTGATGCTGGGTTATATTGGGGCAATCAGCTGTGCCCTGCCCCTGATCAGTGAGGCTGAGATATATTCGGCCATTCACATGTGTCCTGCTCCTGATCAGAAATGCTGATATATATTGCGGCCAAGCACTGGGTCTTGCCCCTGATCAGTGATGCTGGTATATATTGGGGCAATGCCCTGGGTCCTGGCCCTGATCACTGATGCTGTGATATATTGGGATCGTCACCAGGGCCCTGCTCCTGACCAGTGATGCTATGATATATTGTGGCAACCACCTGGGTCCTGCTCCTGATCAGTGCTGCTCGTATATATTGTGGCAATCCCCTAGGTCCTGGCCCTGATCAGCGATGCAGGAATATATTCTGGCAGCCCCCTGCGTCCTGCTGCTGATCAGTGAAGCTGGTATATAGTGGTGCAATCCCCTGGGACCTGCTCCTGATCAATGATGCTCTGATATATTGGGTCAATCCCCTGGGTCTTTATCCCGATCAGTGATGCTGGGTTATACTGGGGCAGTCCCGTGGGTCCTGCCCCTGACCAGTGAAGCTGGGATATATTGGAGCAATCCCCTGGGTCCTGCTCCTGATCTGTGATTCTGGGATATATGGACAATCCCATGGGTCCTGGTCCTGATCAGTGATGATGGTATATATGGGGGCAATCCCCTGGGTCCTGCTCCTGATCTGTGATGCTGGGATATATGGGGACAATCCCATGGGTCATGGTCCTGATCAGTGATACTAGTATATCTTGGTGTAAACCCCTGTGTCCTGCCCCTAATCAGTGAGGCTGGGATATATTGGGCTAATCCACTGGGTCCTGAACCTGATCAGTGAGGCTCTTATATATTGGGCCATTCATATATGTCCTGCTCCTGATCAGTAATGCTGGTATATATTGGGACCAACCACTGGGTCTTGCCCCTGATCAGTGATGCTGGTATATATTGGGGCAATCCCATGAGTCCTGGCCCTGATCAGTGATGATGGTATATTTTGGGGTAAACCCCTGGGTCCTGCCCCTGATCTGTGATAATGGGATAGATTGGGCTAATCCACTGGGTCCTGACCCTGATCATTGAGGCTGAAATATATTGGGCCATTCATATGTGTCCTGTTCCTGATCAGTAATGCTGGTATATATTCGGGCCAACCACTGGGTCTTGCCACTGATCAGTGATGGTGGTATATATTAGTGCAATGGCCGTGGTCCTGACCCTAATCAGTGATGCTGGTTTTTTTATTGAGGCAATCCCCGGGGTCCTGACACTGATCAGTGATGCTGGGATATTGTGGGGCATTCAAATTTGTCCAGCTCCTGATCAGTGATGCTGGGATATATTGGGACAATCCCCTGTGTCCTGGCACTGATCAGTGATACTGGGATATATTGGTGCAATCCGCTGGGTCCTGCTTCTGATCAGTGATATCGGATTATATTGGAGCAATTCCCTGCGTGCAGCTCCTGATCAGTAATGTTGCGAAATGTTGGGGTAATCCCCTGAGTCCTGCTCCTGATCAGCGATGATTGGATATATTGAGTTAATCCCCTGGGTCCTGCTCCTGATCAATGATACTCTGATATATTGGGTCAATTCCCTGGGTCCTGGCCCTAATCAGTGAGGCTGGGATATATTGGGAGAATCGCCTGGGTCATGCTCCTGATCAGTGATGCTGCTTTATATTGGGGCAATTCCCTGGGTCCAGCTCCTGATCTGTAATGTTGGGATATGTTGGGGTAATCCCCTGGGTCCTGGTCCTGATCTGTGATGCAGATATATATTGGGGCAATCACCTGAGTCCTGCCCCCGATCAGTGAATCTGTAATGTAGTGGTGCAATCCCCTTGGTCCTTCTCTTGATAAATGATGCTGGGATATATTGGGGATTTCATATTTGTCCTGCTCCTAATCAGTAATTCTGGTAGAATTTGGGGCCAACCACTGGGACTTTCCCCTGAGCAGTGATGCTGGTATTAATTTTTGCAATTCCCTGGCTGCTGCTCCTGATCAGTGATGCTGGTATATATTGGGACAATCCCCTGGGTCATGCTCCTGATCAGTGACGCTGGGATATATTGGGACAATCCCCTGGGTGATGCTCCTGATCAGTGATGCTGGTATATATTGGGACAATCCCCTGGGTCCTGCTCCTGAACAGTGATGCTGGCATATATTGGCGTACTCCACTGTGTCCTGCTCGTGATCAATGATGTTGGTATATATTGGACAATCCCCTGGGTCATGCTCCTGATCAGTGATGCTGCTTTATATTGGGGCAATTCCCTTGGTCCTGCTCCTGACCAGTTATGCTGGTATATATTGGAGCAATCCACTGGGTCCAGCTCCTGATCAGTGATGCGGGTATATATTCGGCATTGCCCTGGATCCTGCCCCTGATCAATGATGCTGGTATATATTGGGGCAATCCCCTGGATCCAGCTCGTGATCAGTGATGCTGTTTATGTTCGAGCAAGCCACTGGGTCCTGCTCTTGATCAATGATGCTGGGAATATATTAGCGCAAACTACTGGGTCCTGGCCCTGATCAGTAATGCTGGGATATATTGTGCCAATTCTCTGCGTCTTGCCACCGAACAGTGATTGTGGTATATATTGGGGCAATCCCCTGTATCCTGGCACTGATCAGTGAAACTGGGATATATTGGGGCAATCCCCTAGGTCTTGCTCCTGATCAGTAATTCTGGGATATATTGGAACAATCCCCAGGGACATGCTCCTGATCAGTGTTGCAGGGATATATTGGGGCAATTCCCTGTGTCCTGGCACTGATCAGTGATACTGGGATATATTGGTGCAATCCCCTGGGTCTTGCTCCTGATCAGTGATTCTGGGATATATTGGAACAATCCCCTGGAATATGCTCCTGATCAGTGATGCAGGGATATATTGGGGCAATTCCCTGGCTTCTGCACCTGATCAGTGATGCTGGTATATATTGGACAATCCCCTGGGTACTGCTCCAGATCAGTGATGCTGATATATATTGGGGCAATGCCCTGGGTCCTGTTCCTGATCAGTGATGCAGGTATATATTGCGGTAATCCACTGTATCCTGCTCCTGATCAATGATGCTGGTATATATTGGGGCAATGCCCTTGATCCTTTTCCTGATAATTGAAGCTGGTATATATTGCGGTAATCCCCTGTATCCTGCTGCTGATCAGTGATGCTGGTATATATTGGGGCAATCCCCTGGGTCCTGCCCCTGATCAGTGATGCTGGTATATATTGGGGTAATCCCCTGTGTCCTGCCCCTGATCAGTGAAGCTGGTATATTTTGGGGCAATCCTCTGCGTCCTGCCCCTGATCAGTGATAAAGGGATATATTGGGGCAATCCCCTGGGTCCTGCTCCTGATCAGTGATGCTGGTATATATTGTGGCAATCCCCTGGGTCCTGCCCATGATCAGTAATGCTGGTATATATTGGGGCATTACCCTGGGTCAAGCTCCTGATCAGTGATGCTGGTATATATTGGGGCAATCCCCTGGGTCCAGCTCGTGATCAGTGCTGCTGTTTATGTTCGACCAAGACCCTGGGTCCTGCTCTTGATCAATGATGCTGGGAATATATTGGGGCAATCTACTGGGTCCTGGCCCTGATCAGTAATGCTGGGATATATTGTTTCAAATCTCTGCGTCCTGCCAATTGAACAGTGATTGTGGTATATATTGGGGCAATTACCTGTATCCTGGCACTGATCAGTAATACTGGGATATATTGGAACAATTCCCTGGGCCCTGCCCCTGATCAGTGAGGCTGGGATATATTGGGGCAATCCCCTGTGTCCTGGCCCTGATCAGTGAGGCTGGGATATATTGGGGCAATCCCCTGTGTCCTGGCCCTGATCATTGATGCTGGGATACATTGGGGCAATCACCTGTGTCCTAGCACTGATCAGTGAGGCTGGGATATATTGGGGCAATCCACTGTGTCCTGGCCCTGATCAGTGATGCTGGGATATATTGGGCAATCCCGTTTCCTGGCCCTGATCAGTAATGCTGGGATATATATTGTGTCAATTATCTGCGTCCTGCCACCGAACAGTGATTGTGATATATATTGGGCCAATCCCCTGTGTCCTGGCCCTGATCAGTGATGCTGTGATATATTGGGGCAATCCCCTGTGTCCTGCTCCTGATCAGTGATGCTGGGATATATTGGGGCAATCCCCTGGGTCCTGATTCTGATAACTGAACCTGTAATTTAGTGGGGCAATCCCCTTTGTCCTGCTCCTGCTCAATGATGCTGGGATATATTGGTGCATTCATATTTGTCCTGCCCCTGATCAGTAATGCTGGTATATATTGGGGTTACTCCCTGGGTCTTTCTCCTGATCAGTGATTCTGGGATATATTGGAACAATCCCCTGGGACATGCTCCTGATCAGTGAAGCTCGGATATATTGGGACAATTCCCTGGCTTCTGCTCCTGATCAGTGTTGCTGGTATATATTGGGGCAAGCCCCTGGGTCCTGGCCCTGATCAGTAATGCTGGTATATATTGGGGTTACTCCCTGGGTCTTTCTCCTGATCACTGATTTTGGGATATATTGGAACAATCCCCTGGGACATGCTCCTGATCCGTGACGCAGGGATATATTGGGACAATTCCCTGGCTTCTGACCCTGATCAGTGATGCTGGTATATAATGGGGCAATTCCCTGGGTCCTGGCTCTGATCAGTAATGCTGGTATATATTGGGGCAATCCCCTGGGTCCTGGCCCTGATCAGTGATGCAGGAATATATTGGGGCATCCCCCTGGGTCTTGCTCCTGATCAGTGATGCTGGTATATATTGGGGCAATTCCATGGGTCCTGCTCCTTAACAGTGATGCTGGATATATTGGGGCAATCCCCTGGTTCCTGCTCCTGATCATTGATCCTGGGATATATTGGGGCAAACCACTTGGTCCTGCTACTAATCAGTGATGCTGGTATATATTGGGGCAATTCCATGTGTCCTGCTCCTGATCAGTGATGATCGGATATATTGGCGTAATCCCCTGTGTCCTGCTCCTGATCAGTGATGCTGCTTTTTTTTAGGGCAATCCCCTGGGTCCTGCTCCTGATCAGTGAAGCTGGGATATATTGAGGCACTCCTCTGGGTCCTGCTCCTGATCTGTGTTGCTCGTATAATTTGGACAATCCCATGGGTCCTGGCCCTGATCAGTGATGCTGGGATATATTGGGATAATCCCTTGTGTCCTGCACCTGATCACTGATGCTGGTCTATATTGTGTTAGTCCCCTGGGTCCTGCGCCTGATCAGTGATGCTGGTATATATTGGGGCAATCCCCTGGGTCCTGCCACTGATCAGTGATGCTGGTATATATTGGGGCAATACCTTTTTCCTGGCCCTAATCGGTGAAGATGGTATATATTGGGGCAATCCCCTGTGTCCTGCTCATGATCATTGATGCTGGTATATATTGGACAATTACCTAGATCCTGCTCCTGATCAGTGATGCTGGGATATATTTTGGCAATGCCCTGGGTCTTGCTCCTGATCAGTGATGCTGGTATGTATTGGAGCAATTCCCTTGGTCCTTCCAGTGATCAGTGATGCTGGTATATATTGGGGCAATCCCCTTGGTCCTGCTCATGATCAGTGATGCTCGTATATATTGGGGCAATGCCCTGTGTCCTGGCCCTAATCGGTGAAGCTGGTATATATTGGGGCAATCCTCTTGGTCCTTCCCCTGATCAATGATGCTGGTATCTTTTGGGGCAATCCCCTGTGTCCTGACCCTGATCAGTGAGGCTGGGATATATTGGGGAATAATAAATGTCCTGATCCTCTTCAGTAATGTTGGTATATATTGGGGCCAGCCACTGGGTCTTGCCCCAAATCAGTGATGCTGGTATATATTGGTGCAATTCCCTGGATCCTTACCTTGATCAGTGAAGCTGGGATATATTGGCGCAATCCCCTGTGTCCTGCACCTGATCAGTGATACTAGTATATGTTGGGGCAATCCCCTGTGTCCTGCTCCTGTTCAGTGATGCTGGTATATATTGGACAATGCCATGGGTCCTGGCCCTGATCAGTGAAGCTGGTTCATATTGGGCAAATGCCTGGGTCCTCCTCCTGATCAGTGATGCCGGTATATATTGGGGCAATCCGATGGGTCCTGCTCCAGATCAGTGATACTGGGCTATATTGGGGCAATTTCATGGGTCCTTTTGCTGATCAGTTGTGCTCGTACATGTTAGGCCAATCCCCTGGGTCCTGCTCCCAATCAGTGATGTTTGGATATATTGGTGCAGTCACCTGTGTCCTGCCCCTGATCAGAGATGCTGGGATATATTGGGGCATGCCCCTGCCTCCTGCTCCTGATCAAAAATGCTGCGATATATTGGAGCCATCCCCTGGGTCCTCGTCATGATCAGTGATGCTGGTATATATTTGGGTAATCCCCGTGGTCCTGGCCCTGATCAGTGATGCTGGGATATATTGGGACAACCCCCTGGGTCCTGCTCCTGATCAGTGAGGCTGCTATATATTGAGGCAATCCCCTGGGTCCGGCTCCTGATCAGTGATGCTGGAATATATATGGCAATCCCCTGGATCCTGCTCCTTTTCAGTGATGCTGGTACATATTGCGGCAATCCACTGAATCCATCCGCTGATCAGTGATGCTGTTATATATTGGGGCAATCACCTGCGTCGTGCCACTGATCATTGATGCTGGTATAAATTGGGACAATCGCCTGAGTCCTGCACCTGATTAGTGAGTCTGCTATAGTTCGGACAAACACATGGGCTCTGCACCTGATCAGTGATGCATGTATATATTGGGTCAATCAACGGGGTCCTGCTCCTGATCAGTAAGGCTGGGATATCATGGGGCAATCACCTGGGTCTTGCACCTGATCAGTGCTGCTGGTATATATTGGGGCAATACCTTTGTCCTGGCCCTAATCGGTGAAGCTGGTATATATTGGGGCAATCACCTTGATCCTGCTCCTGATCAGTGATGCTGGTATAGATTGGACAATTACCTAGATCCTGCTCCTGATCAGTGATGCTGGGATATATTGGGGCAATGCCCTGGCCCTGACACTGATCATTGATGCTGTATATATTGGGGCAATGCCCTGGATCCTGACCCTGATCAGTGATGTTGGGATATATTGGGGCAATCCCCTGGGTCCTGCTCCTGATCAGTGATGTTGGGATATGTTGGGGTAATCACCTCGGTCCTGCTCATGATCATTGATGCTGGGTTATATTGGGGCAATCAGCTGTGTCCTGCCCCTGATCAGTGAGGCTGAGATATATTCGACCATTCATATGTGTCCTGCTCCTGATCAGAAATGCTGATATATATTGCGGCCAAGCACTGTGTCTTGCCCCTGATCAGTGATGCTGGTATATATTGGGGCAATGCCCAGGGTCCTGGCCCTGATCACTGATGCTGTGATATATTGGGGTCGTCACCTGGGCCCTGCTCCTGATCAGTGATGCTAGGATATATTGTGGCAACCACCTGGGTCCTTCTCCTGATCAGTGCTGCTGGTATATATTTTGGCAATCCCCTGGGTCCTGGCCCTGATCAGCGATGCAGGAATATATTCTGGCAACCCCCTGCGTCCTGCTCCTGATCAGTGAAGCTGGTATATAGTGGGGCAATCCCCTGGTTCCTGCTCCTGATCAATGATGCTCTGATATATTGGGGCAATCCCCTGGGTCTTTATCCCGATCAGTGATGCTGGAATATACTGGGGCAGTCCCGTGGGTCCTGACCCTGATCAGTGAAGCTGGGATATATTGGGGCAATCCCCTGGGTCCTGCTCCTGATCTGTGAATCTCGGATATATGGACAATCCCATGGGTCCTGGTCCTGATCAATGATGCTGGTATATTTGTGGGCAATCCACTGGGTCCTGCTCCTGATCTGTGATGCTGGGATATATGGGGACAATCCCATGGGTCATGGTCCTGATCAGTGATACTAGTATATCTTGGGGTAAACCCCTGTTTCCTGCCCCTGATCAGTGAGGTTGGGATATATTGGGCTAATCAACTGGGTCCTGAACCTGATCAGTGAGGCTGTGATATATTGGGCCATTCATATATGTCCTGCTCCTGATCAGTAATGCTGGTATATATTGGGGCAATCCCATGAGTCCTGGCCCTGATCAGTGATGCTGGTATATTTTGGGGTAAACCCCTGTGTCCTGCCCCTGATCTGTGATAATGGGATAGATTGGGCTAATCCACTGGGTCCTGACCCTGATCATTGAGGCTGAAATATATTGGGCCATTCATATGTGTCCTGCTCCTGATCAGTAATGCTGGTATATATTCGGGCCAACCACTGCGTCTTGCCACTGAACAGTGATGGTGGTATATATTGGGGCAATGCCCATGGTCCTGAGACTGATCAGTGATACTGGTATATATTGGGGCAATGCCCGGGGTCCTGACCCAGATCAGTGATGCTGGTTTTTTATTGGGGCAATCCCCGGTGTCCTGACACTGATCAGTGATGCTGGGTTATTGTGGGGCATTCAAATTTGTCCAGCTCCTGATCAGTGATGCTGGGATATATTGGGACAATCCCCTGTGTCCTGGCACTGATCAGTGATACTGGGATATATTGGTGCAATCCCCTGGGTCCTGATTCTGATCAGTGATATCGGATTATATTGGAGCAATTCCCTGGGTCCAGCACCTGATCAGTAATGTTGGGATATGTTGGGGTAATCCCCTGAGTCCTGCTCCTGATCAGCGATGATGGGATATATTGGGTTAATCCCCTGGTCCTGCTCCTGATCAATGATACAGGGATATATTGGGGCAATCCCCTGGGTCTTTACCTGAATCAGTGAAGCTGGTATATATTGGGGCTATCCCCTGGATCCTGGCCCTAATGAGTGAGGCTGGGATATATTGGGACAATCCCCAGGGTCATGCTCCTGATCAGTGATGCTGCTTTATATTGGGGCAATTCCCTGGGTCCAGCTCCTGATCAGTAATGTTGGGATATGTTGGGGTAATCCCCTCGGTCCTGCTCCTGATCTGTGATGCAGATATATATTGGGGCAATCTCCTGGGTCCTGCCCATAATCAGTGAACCTGTAATGTAGTGGTGCAATCCCCTTGGTCCTTCTCTTGATAAATGATGCTGGGATATATTGGGGATTTCATATTTGTCCTGCTCCTGATCAGTAATTCTGGTATAATTTGGGGCCAACCACTGGGACTTTCCCCTGAGCAGTGATGCTGGTATTAATTTTTGCAATTCCCTGGCTCCTGCTACTGATCAGTGATGCTGGTATATATTGGGACAATCCCCTGGGTCATGCTCCTGATCAGTGATGCTGGGATATATTGGGACAATCCCCTGGGTCATGCTCCTGATCAGTGATGCTGCTTTATATTGGTGCAATTCCCTGGGTCCTGCTCCTGATCTGTGATGCTGGGATATATTGGGAAAGCCCCCTAGGTCCTGCTCCTGATCAGTGATGCTGGTATATATTGGGGCAATTCCCTGGGTCCTGCTCCTGAACAGTGATGCTGGTATATATTCGGCATTGCCTGGATCCTGCCCCTGATCAATGATGCTGGTATATATTGGGGCAATCCCCTGGGTCCAGCTCGTGATCAGTGATGCTGTTTATGTTCGAGCAAGCCACTGGGTCCTGCTCTTGATCAATGATGCTGGGAATATTTTGGGGCAAACTACTGGGTCCTGGCCCTGATCAGTAATGCTGGGATATATTGTGCCAATTCTCTGCGTCCTGCCGCCGAACAGTGATACTGGGATATATTGGTGCAATCCCCTGGGTCTTGCTCCTGATCAGTGATTCTGGGATATATTGGAACAATCCCCTGGGACATGCTCCTGAATGGTGATGCAGGGATATAATGGGGCAATTCCCTGGCTTCTGCACCTGATCAGTGATGCTGGTATATATTGGACAATCCCCTGGGTACTGCTCCAGATCGGTGATGCTGATATATATTGGGGCAATGCCCTGGGTCCTGTTCCTGATCAGTGATGCAGGTATATATTGCGGTAATCCACTGTATCCTGCTCGTGATCAATGATGCTGGTATATATTGGGGCAATGCCCTTGATCCTTTTCCTGATAATTGATGCTGGTATATATTGCGGTAATCCCCTGTATCCTGCTGCTGATCAGTGATGCTGGTATATATTGGGGCAATCCCCTGGATCCTGCCCCTGATCAGTGATGCTGGTATATATTGGGGTAATCCCCTGGGTCCAGCCCCTGATCAGTGAAGCTGGTATATATTGGGGCAATCCTCTGCGTCCTGCCCCTGATCAGTGATAAAGGGATATATTGGGGCAATTCCCTGGGTCCTGCTCCTGATCAGTGATGCTGGTATACATTGTGGCAATCCCCTGGGTCCTGCCCCTGATCAGTGATGCTGGTATATATTGGGGCATTACCCTGGGTCAAGCTCCTGATCAGTGATGCTGGTATATATTGGGGCAATCCCCTGGGTCCAGCTCGTGATCAGTGCTGCTGTTTATGTTCGAGCAAGCCCCTGGGTCCTGCTCTTGATCAATGATGCTGGGAATATATTGGGGCAATCTACTGGGTCCTGGCCCTGATCAGTAATGCTGGGATATATTGTGTCAAATCTCTGCGTCCTGATAATTGAACAGTGATTGTGGTATATATTGGGGCAATTACCTGTATCCTGGCACTGATCAGTAATACTGGGATATATTGGAACAATTCCCTGGGCCCTGCCCCTGATCAGTGAGGCTGAGATATATTGGGGCAATCCCCTGTGTCCTGGCCCTGATCAGTGAGGCTGGGATATATTGGGGCAATCCCCTGGGTCCTGGCCCTGATCATTGATGCTGGGATACATTGGGGCAATCCCCTGTGTCCTGGCCCTGATCAGTGAGGCTGGGATATATTGGGGCAATCCCCTGTGTCCTGGCCCTGATCAGTGATGCTGGGATATATTGGGGCAATCCCGTTTCCTGGCCCTGATCAGTAATGCTGGGATATATATTGTGTCAATTATCTGCGTCCTGCCACCGAACAGTGATTGTGATATATATTGGGGCAATCCCCTGTGTCCTGGCCCTGATCAGTGATGCTGTGATATATTGGGGCAATCCCCTGTGTCCTGCTCCTGATCAGTGATGCTGGGATATATTGGGGCAATCCCCTGGGTTCTGATTCTGATCAGTGAACCTGTAATTTAGTGGGGCAGTCCCCTTGGTCCTGCTCCTGCTCAATGATGCTGGGATATATTGGTTTTACTCCCTGAGTCTTTCTCCTGATCAGTGATTCTCGGATATATTGGAACAATCCGCTGGGACATGCTCCTGATCAGTGATGCTCGCATATATTGGGACAAATCCCTGGCTTCTGCTCCTGATCAGTGTTGCTGGTATATATTGGGGCAATCCCCTGGGTCGTGGCCCTGATCAGTAATGCTGGTATATATTGGGGTTACTCCCTGGGTCTTTCTCCTGATCACTGATTCTGGGATATATTGGAACAATCCCCTGGGACATGCTCCTGATCCGTGATGCAGGGATATATTGGGACAATTCCCTGGCTTCTGATCCTGATCAGTGATGCTGGTATATAATGGGGCAATTCCCTGGGTCCTGGCTCTGATCAGTAATGCTGATATATATTGGGGCAATCCCTGGGTCCTGGCCCTGATCAGTGATGCAGGAATATATTGGGGCATCCCCCTGGGTCTTGCTCCTGATCAGTGATGCTGGTATATATTGGGGCAATTCCATGGGTCCTGCTCCTGAACAGTGATGCTGGATATATTGGGGCAATCCCCTGGTTCCTGCTCCTGATCATTGATCCTGGGATATATTGGGGCAAACCACTTGGTCCTGCTACTAATCAGTGATGCTGGTATATATTGGGGCAATTCCATGGGTCCTGCTCCTGATCAGTGATGATCGGATATATTGGCGTAATCCCCTGTGTCCTGCTCCTGATCAGTGATGCTGCTTTTTTTTAGGGCAATCCCCTGGGTCCTGCTCCTGATCAGTGAAGCTGGGATATATTGAGGCACTCCTCTGGGTCCTGCTCCTGATCTGTGTTGCTCGTATAATTTGGACAACCCCATGGGTCCTGGCCCTGATCAGTGATGCTGGGATATATTGGGATAATCCCTTTCGTCCTGCACCTGATCACTGATGCTGGTCTATATTGTGTTAGTCCCCTGGGTCCTGCGCCTGATCAGTGATGCTGGTATCTATTGGGGCAATCCCCTCGGTCCTGCTCCTGATCAGTGAAGCTGGTATATATTGGGGCAATCCCCTGGGTCCTGCCACTGATCAGAGATGCTGGTATATATTGGGGCAATACCTTTTTCCTGGCCCTAATCGGTGAAACTGGTATATATTGGGGCAATCCCCTGTGTCCTGCTCATGATCAGTGATGCTGGTATATATTGGACAATTACCTAGATCCTGCTCCTGATCAGTGATGCTGGGATATATTTTGGCAATGCCCTGGGTCTTGCTCCTGATCAGTGATGCTGGTATATATTGGAGCAATGCCCTTGGTCCTTCCAGTGATCAGTGATGCTGGTATATATTGGGGCAATCCCCTTGGTCCTGCTCATGATCAGTGATGCTCGTATATATTGGGGCAATGCCCTGTGTCCTGGCCCTAATCGGTGAAGCTGGTATATATTGGGGCAATCCTCTTGGTCCTTCCCCTGATCAATGATGCTGGTATATTTTGGGGCAATCCCCTGTGTCCTGACCCTGATCAGTGAGGCTGGGATATATTGGGGAATAATATATGTCCTGATCCTCTTCAGTAATGTTGGTATATATTGGGGCCAACCACTGGGTCTTGTCCTTAATCAGTGATGCTGGTATATATTGGTGCAATTCCCTGGATCCTGACCTTGATCAGTGAAGCTGGGATATATTGGCGCAATCCCCTGTGTCCTGCACCTGATCAGTGATACTAGTATATGTTGGGGCAATCCCCTGTGTCCTGCTCCTGTTCAGTGATGCTGGTATATATTGGACAATGCCATGGGTCCTGGCCCTGATCAGTGAAGCTGGTTCATATTGGGCAAATGCCTGGGTCCTCCTCCTGATCAGTGATGCCGGTATATATTGGGGCAATCCGTTGGATCCTGCTCCAGATCAGTGATACTGGGATATATTGGGGCAATTTCATGGGTCCTGTTGCTGATCAGTTTGCTCGTACATGTTAGGCCAATCCCCTGGGTCCTGCACTCCCAATCAGTGATGTTTGGATATATTGGTGCAGTCACCTGTGTCCTGCCCCTGATCAGTGATGCTGGGATATATTGGGGCAAACCCCTGCCTCCTGTTCCTGATCAAAAATGCTGCGATATATTGGAGCCATCCCCTGGGTCCTCGTCATGATCAGTGAGGCTGGTATACATTGGGGCAATCACCTGGGACCTGCTCCTGATCAGTGATGCTGGTATATATTGGGGCAATCCTCTGGGTCCTGCTCCTGATCAGTGATGTTGGGATATATTGCGGCAAGCCCTTGGTTCCTGCCCTTGATCAGTGATGCTGGTATATATTGGAGTAATCCCCTGGGTCCAGCTCCTGATCAGTAATGCTGGTATATATTTGGGTAATCCCCGGGGTCCTGGCCCTGTTCAGTGATGCTGGGATATATTGGGACAACCCCCTGGGTCCTGCTCCTGATCAGTGAGGCTGTTATATATTGAGGCAATCCCCTGGGTCCGGCTCCTGATCAGTGATGCTGGAATATATATGGCAATCCCCTGGATCCTGTTCCTTTTCAGTGACGCTGGTATATATTGCGGCAATCCACTGAATCCATCCGCTGATAAGTGATGCTGTTATATATTGGGGCAATCACCTGCGTCGTGCCACTGATCAGTGATGCTGGTATAAATTGGTACAATCCCCTGAGTCCTGCACCTGATTAGTGAGGCTGCTATAGTTCGGACAAACACATGGGCCCTGCACCTGATCAGTGATGCATGTATATATTGGGTCAATCAACGGGGTCCTGCTCCTGATCAGTAAGGCTGAGATATCATGGGGCAATCACCTGGGTCTTGCACCTGATCAGTGCTGCTGGTATATATTGGGGCAATACCTTTGTCCTGGCCCTAATCGGTGAAGCTGGTATATATTGGGGCAATCATCTTGATGCTGCTCATGATCAGTGATGCTGGTATATATTGGGGCAATCCCCTGTGTCCTGCTCCTGATCAGTGATGCTGGTATAGTATGGAAAATTACCCAGATCCTGCTCCTGATCAGTGATGCTGGGATATATTTTGGCAATGCCCTGGGTCTTGCTCCTGATCAGTGATGCTGGTATATTTTGGGGCAATTCCCTTGATCCTGATCCTGATCAGTGAGCCCGGGATATATTGGAGCAATCCGCCGGGTCCTGATCCTCATCAGTGAAGCTGGTATGTATTGGAGGATTGCCCTGGATCCTGACCCTGATCAGTGATGCTGGGATATATTGGCGCAATCCCCTGTGACCGGCACCTGGTCAGTGATACTAGTATATATTGGTGCGATCCCCGGTGTCCTGCCGCTGATCAGTGATGATGGTATATATTGGGGTAATCCCCTGTGTCCTGCTCCTGTTCAGTGATGCTGGGATATATTGGGGCAAGAACCTGGGTGCTGCTCCTAATCAGTGATGCTGGTATATATTGGACAATCCCATGGGTCCTGCTCCAGATCAGTGATGGTGGGATATATTGGGTCAATTGCATGGGTCCTGTTGCTGATCAGTTGTGCTGGTACATGTTAGAGCAATCCCCTGGGTCCTGCCCCTGATCAGTGATGCTGGTATATATTGGGGCAATCCCCAGGGTCTTTCCCCCGATCAGTGATGCTGGGATATATTGGGGCAATCCCCTGCGTCCTTCTCCTGATCAGTGACGCTGGTTTCTATTGGGGCAATCACCTGGGACCTGCTCCTGATTAGTGATGCCGCTATATATTGGGGCAATCCTATGGGTTCTGCTCCTGATCAATGATGTTTGGATATATTGGGGCAATCCCCTGGGTCCTGCTCCTGATCAGTGATGCTGGTATATATTGGGACAATCCCCTGGGTCCTCCACCTGATCAGAGAGGCTGCTATATTTCGGACAAACACATGGGCCCTGCACCTGATCAGTGATGCATGTATATATTGGTCAATCAACGCGGTCCTGCTCCTGATCAGTAAGGCTGGGATATCTTGGGGCAATCCCCTGGATCTTGCTCCTGATCAGTGCTGCTGGTATATATTGGGGCAATCCCCTGGGACATGACCCTGATCAGTGATGCTGGGATATATTGGGGTAATCCCATGTGTCCTGCTGCAGATCAGTGACGCTGCTTTTTTTCGGACAAACACATGGGCCTGCTCCTGATCAGTGATGCGTGTATATATTCGGTCAATAAACGGGTTCCAGCTCCTGATCATTAAGGCAGGGATATCATGGCGCAAACCCCTGGGTCTTGCTCCTGATCATAGCTGCTGGTATATATTTGGGCAATACCTTTGTACTGGCCCTAATCGGAGAAGCTGTTATATATTGGGGCAATCACCTTGGTCCTGCTCTTGATCAGTGATGCTCGTATATATTGGGGCAATCCCCTGTGTCCTGCTCCTGATCAGTGATGCTGGTATATATTGGACAATTACCTAGATCCTGCTCCTGATCAGTGATGCTGGGATATATTTTGGCAATCCCCTGGGTCTTGCTCCTGATCAGTGACGCTGGTATATATTGGGGCAATCCCCCTGGTCCTTCCACTGATCAGTGATGCTGGTATATATTGGGTTAATCCCCTGAGTCCTGCTCCTCATCAAAAATGCTGCGTTATATTAGGGCAATCCCCTGGGACCTCCTCATGATCAGTGATGCTGGTATATATTGGTATATTGGGACGAACACCTGGGTCCTACTCCTGATCAGTGATGTTGGAATATGTTAGGGTAATCCCCTGAGTCCTGCTCCTGATCAGCGATGCTGGGATATATTGGGTTTATCCCCTGGGTCCTGCTCCTGATCAATGATACTGTGATATATTGGGGCAATCCCCTGGGTCTTTACCTCAATCAGTGATGCTGGTATATATTGGGGCAATCCACTGGGTCCTGGCCTTAATCAGTGAGGCTGGGATATATTGGGACAATCCCCTGGGTCATGCTCCTGATCAGTGATGCTGCTTTATATTGGGGCAATTCCCTGGGTCCAGCTGCTGATCAGTAATGTTGGGATATGTTGGGGTAATCCCCTGGGTCCTGCTCCTGATCGGTGATGCAGATATATATTGGGGCAATCTCCTGAGTCCTGCCCCTGATCAGTGAACCTGTAATGTAGTGGTGCAATCCCCTTGGTCCTTCTCTTGATAAATGATGCTGGGATATATTGGGGATTTCATATTTGTCCTGCTCCTGATCAGTAATGCTGGTAGAATTTGGGGCCAACCACTGGGACTTTCCCCTGAGCAGTGATGCTGGTTTTAATTTTTGCAATTCTCAGGCTCCTGCTCCTGATCAGTGATGCTGGTATATATTGGGACAATCCCCTGGGTCATGCTCCTGATCAGTGATGCTGGGATATATTGGGACAATCCCCTGGGTCATGCTCCTGATCAGTAATGCTGGTTTATATTGGGGCAATTCCCTGGGTCCTGCTCCTGATCTGTGATGCTGGGACATATTGGGATAGTCCCCTAGGTCCTGCTCCTGATCAGTGATGCTTGTATATATTGGGGCAATTCCCTGGGTCCTGCTCCTGAACAGTGATGCTGATATATATTGGCGTAATCCCCTGTGTCCTGCTCGTGATCAGTGATGTTGGTATATATTGGACAATCCCCTGGGTCATGCTCCTGGTCAGTGATGCTGCTTTATATTGGGGCAATTCCCTTGGTCCTGCTCCTGACCAGTGATGCTGGTATATATTGGAGCAAACCCCTGGGTCCAGCTCCTGATCAGTGATGCTGGTATATATTCGGCATTGCCCTGGATCCTGCCCCTGATCAGTGATGCTTGTATATATTGGTGCAATCTTCTGGGTCCAGCTCGTGATCAGTGATGCTGTTTATGTTCGAGCAAGCCACTGGGTCCTGCTCTTGATCAATAATGCTGGGAATATATTGGGGCAATCGACTGGGTCCTGGCCCTGATCAGTAATGCTGGGATATCTTGTGCCAATTCTCTGCGTCCTGCCACCGAACAGTGATTGTGGTATATATAGGGGCAATCCCCTGGGTCTTGCTCCTGATCAGTGATGCAGGGATGTATTGGGGCAATTCCCTGGCTTCTGCACCTGATCAGTGATGCTGGTATATATTGGACAATCCCCTGTTTACTGCTCCTGATCAGTGATGCTGATATATATTGGGGCAATGCCCTGGGTCCTGTTCCTGATCAGTGATGCTGGTATATATTGCGGTAATCCACTGTATCCTGCTCCTGATCAGTGATGCTGGTATATATTGGGGTAATCCCCTGGGTCCTGCCCCTGATCAGTGAAGCTGGTATATATTGGGGCAATCCTCTGGGTCCTGCCCCTGATCAGTGATAAAGGGATATATTGTGGCAATTTCATGGGTCCTGTTGCTGATCAGTTGTGCTCGTACATGTTAGGCCAATCCCCTGGGTCCTGCTCCCTATCAGTGATGTTGGGGTATATTGGGGCAGTCCCCTGTGTCCTGCCCCTGATCAGTGATCCTGGTATATATTGGGGCAATACCCATGGTCTTGCTCCGATCAGTGATGCTGGGATATATTAGGGCAATCCCCTGCGTCCTGCTCCTGAACAAAAATGCTGCGATATATTGGAGCAATCCCCTGGGTCATCCTCATGATCAGTGAGACTGGTTTCTATTGGGGCAATCACCTGGGACCTGCTCCTGATTAGTGATGCCGGTATATATTGGGGCAATCCTATGGGTCCTGCTCCTGATCAATGATGTTTGGATATATTGGGGCAATCCCCTGGGTCCTGCTCCTGATCAGTGATGCTGGTATATATTGGGACAATCCCCTGGGTCCTCGACCTGATCAGTGATGCTGGTATATATTGCGACAATCCCCTGGGTCCTCGACCTGATCAGTGAGGCTGCTATATTTCGGACAAACAAATGGGCCCTGCAACTGATCAGTGATGCATGTATATATTGGTCAATCAACGCGGTCCTGCTCCTGATCAATAAGGTTGGGATATCTTGGGGCAATCCCCTGGGTCTTGCTCCTGATCAGTGCTGCTGGTATGTATTGGGGCAATCCCCTGGGACCTGATCCTGATCAGTGATGCTGGGATATATTGGGGTAATCCCATGGGTCCTGCTGCAGATCAGTGAGGCTGCTATATTTCGGACAAACACATGGGGCCTGCTCCTGATCAGTGATGCATGTATATACTGGGTCAATCAACGGGTTCCTGCTCCTGATCAGTAAGGCTGGGATATCATGGCGCAATCCCCTAGGACTTGCTCCTGATCATAGCTGCTGGTATATATTGGGGCAATACCATTGTACTGGCCCTAATCTTAGAAGCTGTTATATATTAGGGCAATCACCGTTATCCTGCTCATGATCACTGATGCTCGTATATATTGGGGCATTCCCCTGTGTCCTGCTCCTGATCAGTGATGCTGGTATATATTGGACACTTACCTAGATCCTGCTCCTGATCAGTGATGCTGGGATATGTTTTGGCAATCCCCTGGGTCTTGCTCCTGATCAGTGATGCTGGTATATATTGGGGCAATCCCCCTGGTCCTTCCACTGATCAGTGATGCTGTTATATATTGGGGCAATCCCCTGGGACCTGACCCTGATCAGTGATCCTTGGATATATTGGGGTTATCCCATGGGTCCTGCTCCTGATCAGAGAGGCTGCGAAATTTCGGACAAACACATGGGCCCTGCTCCTAATCAGTGCTACAATACATATTGGGGCAATTCCCAGGGACCTGCCCCTGCTCAGTGAGGCTGGGATATACTGGGGAAATCCCCTGGATCCTGCTCCTGATCAGTGATGCTGGTACACTTTGCAGCAATCCACTGGGTCCTGTTAGTGATCAGTGATGCTGGTATATATTGGGTCAATCCCCCGCGTCCTGCTCCTCATCAAAAATGCTGCGATATATTAGGGCAGCCCCCTGGGCCCTCCTCATGATCAGTGATGCTGGTATATATTGGGACGAACCCCTGGGTCCTACTCCTGATCAGTGATGTTGGGATATATTGTGGTAATCTCCTGGGTCCTGCTCCTGATCCGTGATGTTCATATATATTGGGGCAATCCCCTTGGGTCCTGCTGCTGATCAGTGATGTTGGGATATATTGGGGCATTCCCCTAGGTCCTACTCTTGATCATTGATGCTGTTTTTTGGGTCAATCCTCTGGTTCCTGCTCCTGATCAGTGATGCTGGTATATACTGGGGCAATCTCCTGGATCCTTTTCCTGATCAGAGTTTCTGAGATATATTGCAGCAATCACCTGGGTCCTGCTCCTGATCAGTGATGCTGGTATGTATTGGGGCAATCCATGTGTCCTGCTCCTGATCAATGATGTTGGTATATATTGGGGCAATCCATGTGTCCTGCTCCTGATCAGTGATTTTGGTATATATTGGGGCAAACCATCTGTCCTGCTCCTGATCAGTGTTTCTGGGATATATTGGGATAATCACCTGGGTCCTGCTCCTGATCAGTGATGCTGTGATATATTGGGGCAATCACCTGGGTCCTGCTCCTGATCAGTGATGCTGGTACGTATTGGGGCAATCCATGTGTCCTGCTCCTGATCAATGATGTTGGTATATATTGGGGCAATCCATGTGTCCTGCTCCTGATCAGTGATTTGGGTATATATTGGGGCAAACCATCTGTCCTGCTCCTGATCAGTGTTGCTGGGATTTTTGGGATAATCACCTGGGTCCTGCTCCTGATCAGTGATGCTGTGATATATTGGGGCAATCCCCTGGGTCCTGCTCCTGATCAGTGATGCTGTGATATATTGTGGTAATCTCCTGGGTCCTGCTCCTGATCCGTGATGTTCGTATATATTGGGGCAATCCCCTTGGGTCCTGCTGCTGATCAGTGATGTTGGGATATATTGGGGCATTCCCCTAGGTCCTACTCTTGATCATTGATGCTGTTTTTTGGGTCAATCCTCTGGTTCCTGCTCCTGATCAGTGATGCTGGTATATACTGGGGCAATCTCCTGGATCCTTTTCCTGATCAGAGTTTCTGAGATATATTGCAGCAATCACCTGGGTCCTGCTCCTGATCAGTGATGCTGGTATGTATTGGGGCAATCCATGTGTCCTGCTCCTGATCAATGATGTTGGTATATATTGGGGCAATCCATGTGTCCTGCTCCTGATCAGTGATTTTGGTATATATTGGGGCAAACCATCTGTCCTGCTCCTGATCAGTGTTTCTGGGATATATTGGGATAATCACCTGGGTCCTGCTCCTGATCAGTGATGCTGTGATATATTGGGGCAATCACCTTGGTCCTGCTCCTGATCAGTGATGCTGGTACGTATTGGGGCAATCCATGTGTCCTGCTCCTGATCAATGATGTTGGTATATATTGGGGCAATCCATGTGTCCTGCTCCTGATCAGTGATTTGGGTATATATTGGGGCAAACCATCTGTCCTGCTCCTGATCAGTGTTGCTGGGATTTTTGGGATAATCACCTGGGTCCTGCTCCTGATCAGTGATGCTGTGATATATTGGGGCAATCCCCTGGGTCCTGCTCCTGATCAGTGATGCTGGTATATATTGGAGCAAACCCCTGGGTCCAGCTCCTGATCAGTGATGCTGGTATATATTCGGCATTGCCCTGGATCCTGCCCCTGATCAGTGATGCTTGTATATATTGGTGCAATCTTCTGGGTCCAGCTCGTGATCAGTGATGCTGTTTATGTTCGAGCAAGCCACTGGGTCCTGCTCTTGATCAATAATGCTGGGAATATATTGGGGCAAACGACTGGGTCCTGGCCCTGATCAGTAATGCTGGGATATCTTGTGCCAATTCTCTGCGTCCTGCCACCGAACAGTGATTGTGGTATATATAGGGGCAATCCCCTGGGTCTTGCTCCTGATCAGTGATTCTGGGATATATTGGAACAATCCCCTGGGACATGCTCCTGATCAGTGATGCAGGGATGTATTGGGGCAATTCCCTGGCTTCTGCACCTGATCAGTGATGCTGGTATATATTGGACAATCCCCTGTTTACTGCTCCTGATCAGTGATGCTGATATATATTGGGGCAATGCCCTGGGTCCTGTTCCTTATCAGTGATGCTGGTATATATTGCGGTAATCCACTGTATCCTGCTCCTGATCAGTGATGCTGGTATATATTGGGGTAATCCCCTGGGTCCTGCCCCTGATCAGTGAAGCTGGTATATATTGGGGCAATCCTCTGGGTCCTGCCCCTGATCAGTGATAAAGGGATATATTGTGGCAATTTCATGGGTCCTGTTGCTGATCAGTTGTGCTCGTACATGTTAGGCCAATCCCCTGGGTCCTGCTCCCTATCAGTGATGTTGGGGTATATTGGGGCAGTCCCCTGTGTCCTGCCCCTGATCAGTGATCCTGGTATATATTGGGGCAATACCCATGGTCTTGCTCCGATCAGTGATGCTGGGATATATTAGGGCAATCCCCTGCGTCCTGCTCCTGAACAAAAATGCTGCGATATATTGGAGCAATCCCCTGGGTCATCCTCATGATCAGTGAGACTGGTTTCTATTGGGGCAATCACCTGGGACCTGCTCCTGATTAGTGATGCCGGTATATATTGGGGCAATCCTATGGGTCCTGCTCCTGATCAATGATGTTTGGATATATTGGGGCAATCCCCTGGGTCCTGCTCCTGATCAGTGATGCTGGTATATATTGGGACAATCCCCTGGGTCCTCGACCTGATCAGTGAGGCTGCTATATTTCGGACAAACAAATGGGCCCTGCAACTGATCAGTGATGCATGTATATATTGGTCAATCAACGCGGTCCTGCTCCTGATCAATAAGGTTGGGATATCTTGGGGCAATCCCCTGGGTCTTGCTCCTGATCAGTGCTGCTGGTATGTATTGGGGCAATCCCCTGGGACCTGATCCTGATCAGTGATGCTGGGATATATTGGGGTAATCCCATGGGTCCTGCTGCAGATCAGTGAGGCTGCTATATTTCGGACAAACACATGGGGCCTGCTCCTGATCAGTGATGCATGTATATACTGGGTCAATCAACGGGTTCCTGCTCCTGATCAGTAAGGCTGGGATATCATGGCGCAAGCCCCTAGGACTTGCTCCTGATCATAGCTGCTGGTATATATTGGGGCAATACCATTGTACTGGCCCTAATCTTAGAAGCTGTTATATATTAGGGCAATCACCGTTATCCTGCTCATGATCACTGATGCTCGTATATATTGGGGCATTCCCCTGTGTCCTGCTCCTGATCAGTGATGCTGGTATATATTGGACACTTACCTAGATCCTGCTCCTGATCAGTGATGCTGGGATATGTTTTGGCAATCCCCTGGGTCTTGCTCCTGA
Source organism: Pristiophorus japonicus (assembly GCF_044704955.1). Lineage (NCBI taxonomy): Eukaryota > Metazoa > Chordata > Chondrichthyes > Pristiophoridae > Pristiophorus > Pristiophorus japonicus. The sequence goes on from NC_091999.1 coordinate 67,506,631, forward strand.
TCAGTGATGCTGGTATATATTGGGGCAATCCCCCTGGTCCTTCCACTGAGCAGTGATGCTGTTATATATTGGGGCAATCCCCTGGGACCTGACCCTGATCAGTGATCCTTGGATATATTGGGGTTATCCCATGGGTCCTGCTCCTGATCAGAGAGGCTGCGAAATTTCGGACAAACACATGGGCCCTGCTCCTAATCAGTGCTACAATACATATTGGGGCAATTCCCAGGGACCTGCCCCTGCTCAGTGAGGCTGGGATATACTGGGGAAATCCCCTGGATCCTGCTCCTGATCAGTGATGCTGGTACACTTTGCAGCAATCCACTGGGTCCTGTTAGTGATCAGTGATGCTGGTATATATTGGGTCAATCCCCCGCGTCCTGCTCCTCATCAAAAATGCTGCGATATATTAGGGCAGCCCCCTGGGCCCTCCTCATGATCAGTGATGCTGGTATATATTGGGACGAACCCCTGGGTCCTACTCCTGATCAGTGATGTTGGGATATATTGTGGTAATCTCCTGGGTCCTGCTCCTGATCCGTGATGTTCATATATATTGGGGCAATCCCCTTGGGTCCTGCTGCTGATCAGTGATGTTGGGATATATTGGGGCATTCCCCTAGGTCCTACTCTTGATCATTGATGCTGTTTTTTGGGTCAATCCTCTGGTTCCTGCTCCTGATCAGTGATGCTGGTATATACTGGGGCAATCTCCTGGATCCTTTTCCTGATCAGAGTTTCTGAGATATATTGCAGCAATCACCTGGGTCCTGCTCCTGATCAGTGATGCTGGTATGTATTGGGGCAATCCATGTGTCCTGCTCCTGATCAATGATGTTGGTATATATTGGGGCAATCCATGTGTCCTGCTCCTGATCAGTGATTTTGGTATATATTGGGGCAAACCATCTGTCCTGCTCCTGATCAGTGTTTCTGGGATATATTGGGATAATCACCTGGGTCCTGCTCCTGATCAGTGATGCTGTGATATATTGGGGCAATCACCTGGGTCCTGCTCCTGATCAGTGATGCTGGTACGTATTGGGGCAATCCATGTGTCCTGCTCCTGATCAATGATGTTGGTATATATTGGGGCAATCCATGTGTCCTGCTCCTGATCAGTGATTTGGGTATATATTGGGGCAAACCATCTGTCCTGCTCCTGATCAGTGTTGCTGGGATTTTTGGGATAATCACCTGGGTCCTGCTCCTGATCAGTGATGCTGTGATATATTGGGGCAATCCCCTGGGTCCTGCTCCTGATCAGTGATGCTGTGATATATTGTGGTAATCTCCTGGGTCCTGCTCCTGATCCGTGATATTCGTATATATTGGGGCAATCCCCTTGGGTCCTGCTGCTGATCAGTGATGTTGGGATATATTGGGGCATTCCCCTAGGTCCTACTCTTGATCATTGATGCTGTTTTTTGGGTCAATCCTCTGGTTCCTGCTCCTGATCAGTGATGCTGGTATATACTGGGGCAATCTCCTGGATCCTTTTCCTGATCAGAGTTTCTGAGATATATTGCAGCAATCACCTGGGTCCTGCTCCTGATCAGTGATGCTGGTATGTATTGGGGCAATCCATGTGTCCTGCTCCTGATCAATGATGTTGGTATATATTGGGGCAATCCATGTGTCCTGCTCCTGATCAGTGATTTTGGTATATATTGGGGCAAACCATCTGTCCTGCTCCTGATCAGTGTTTCTGGGATATATTGGGATAATCACCTGGGTCCTGCTCCTGATCAGTGATGCTGTGATATATTGGGGCAATCACCTTGGTCCTGCTCCTGATCAGTGATGCTGGTACGTATTGGGGCAATCCATGTGTCCTGCTCCTGATCAATGATGTTGGTATATATTGGGGCAATCCATGTGTCCTGCTCCTGATCAGTGATTTGGGTATATATTGGGGCAAACCATCTGTCCTGCTCCTGATCAGTGTTGCTGGGATTTTTGGGATAATCACCTGGGTCCTGCTCCTGATCAGTGATGCTGTGATATATTGGGGCAATCCCCTGGGTCCTGCTCCTGATCAGTGATGTTGGTATATATTGGACAATCCCCTGGGTCATGCTCCTGATCAGTGATGCTGCTTTATATTGGGGCAATTCCCTTGGTCCTGCTCCTGTCCAGTGATGCTGGTATATATTGGAGCAAACCCCTGGGTCCAGCTCCAGATCAGTGATGCTGGTATATATTCGGCATTGCCCTGGATCCTGCCCCTGATCAGTGATGCTTGTATATATTGGTGCAATCTTCTGGGTCCAGCTCGTGATCAGTGATGCTGTTTATGTTCGAGCAAGCCACTGGGTCCTGCTCTTGATCAATAATGCTGGGAATATATTGGGGCAAACGACTGGGTCCTGGCCCTGATCAGTAATGCTGGGATATCTTGTGCCAATTCTCTGCGTCCTGCCACCGAACAGTGATTGTGGTATATATAGGGGCAATCCCCTGGGTCTTGCTCCTGATCAGTGATTCTGGGATATATTGGAACAATCCCCTGGGACATGCTCCTGATCAGTGATGCAGGGATGTATTGGGGCAATTCCCTGGCTTCTGCACCTGATCAGTGATGCTGGTATATATTGGACAATCCCCTGTTTACTGCTCCTGATCAGTGATGCTGATATATATTGGGGCAATGCCCTGGGTCCTGTTCCTGATCAGTGATGCTGGTATATATTGCGGTAATCCACTGTATCCTGCTCCTGATCAGTGATGCTGGTATATATTGGGGTAATCCCCTGGGTCCTGCCCCTGATCAGTGAAGCTGGTATATATTGGGGCAATCCTCTGGGTCCTGCCCCTGATCAGTGATAAAGGGATATATTGTGGCAATTTCATGGGTCCTGTTGCTGATCAGTTGTGCTCGTACATGTTAGGCCAATCCCCTGGGTCCTGCTCCCTATCAGTGATGTTGCGGTATATTGGGGCAGTCCCCTGTGTCCTGCCCCTGATCAGTGATCCTGGTATATATTGGGGCAATACCCATGGTCTTGCTCCGATCAGTGATGCTGGGATATATTTGGGCAATCCCCTGCGTCCTGCTCCTGATCAAAAATGCTGCGATATATTGGAGCAATCCCCTGGGTCATCCTCATGATCAGTGAGACTGGTTTCTATTGGGGCAATCACCTGGGACCTGCTCCTGATTAGTGATGCCGGTATATATTGGGGCAAACCTATGGGTCCTGCTCCTGATCAATGATGTTTGGATATATTGGGGCAATCCCCTGGGTCCTGCTCCTGATCAGTGATGCTGGTATATATTGGGACAATCCCCTGGGTCCTCGACCTGATCAGTGATGCTGGTATATATTGCGACAATCCCCTGGGTCCTCGACCTGATCAGTGAGGCTGCTATATTTCGGACAAACAAATGGGCCCTGCAACTGATCAGTGATGCATGTATATATTGGTCAATCAACGCGGTCCTGCTCCTGATCAATAAGGTTGGGATATCTTGGGGCAATCCCCTGGGTCTTGCTCCTGATCAGTGCTGCTGGTATGTATTGGGGCAATCCCCTGGGACCTGATCCTGATCAGTGATGCTGGGATATATTGGGGTAATCCCATGGGTCCTGCTGCAGATCAGTGAGGCTGCTATATTTCGGACAAACACATGGGGCCTGCTCCTGATCAGTGATGCATGTATATACTGGGTCAATCAACGGGTTCCTGCTCCTGATCAGTAAGGCTGGGATATCATGGCGCAAGCCCCTAGGACTTGCTCCTGATCATAGCTGCTGGTATATATTGGGGCAATACCATTGTACTGGCCCTAATCTTAGAAGCTGTTATATATTAGGGCAATCACCGTTATCCTGCTCATGATCACTGATGCTCGTATATATTGGGGCATTCCCCTGTGTCCTGCTCCTGATCAGTGATGCTGGTATATATTGGACACTTACCTAGATCCTGCTCCTGATCAGTGATGCTGGGATATGTTTTGGCAATCCCCTGGGTCTTGCTCCTGATCAGTGATGCTGGTATATATTGGGGCAATCCCCCTGGTCCTTCCACTGATCAGTGATGCTGTTATATATTGGGGCAATCCCCTGGGACCTGACCCTGATCAGTGATCCTTGGATATATTGGGGTTATCCCATGGGTCCTGCTCCTGATCAGAGAGGCTGCGAAATTTCGGGCAAACACATGGGCCCTGCTCCTAATCAGTGCTACAATACATATTGGGGCAATTCCCAGGGACGTGCCCCTGCTCAGTGAGGCTGGGATATACTGGGGAAATCCCCTGGATCCTGCTCCTGATCAGTGATGCTGGTACACTTTGCAGCAATCCACTGGGTCCTGTTAGTGATCAGTGATGCTGGTATATATTGGGTCAATCCCCCGCGTCCTGCTCCTCATCAAATATGCTGCGATATATTAGGGCAGCCCCCTGGGCCCTCCTCATGATCAGTGATGCTGGTATATATTGGGACGAACCCCTGGGTCCTACTCCTGATCAGTGATGTTGGGATATATTGTGGTAATCTCCTGGGTCCTGCTCCTGATCCGTGATGTTCATATATATTGGGGCAATCCCCTTGGGTCCTGCTGCTGATCAGTGATGTTGGGATATATTGGGGCATTCCCCTAGGTCCTACTCTTGATCATTGATGCTGTTTTTTGGGTCAATCCTCTGGTTCCTGCTCCTGATCAGTGATGCTGGTATATACTGGGGCAATCTCCTGGATCCTTTTCCTGCTCAGAGTTTCTGAGATATATTGCAGCAATCACCTGGGTCCTGCTCCTGATCAGTGATGCTGGTATGTATTGGGGCAATCCATGTGTCCTGCTCCTGATCAATGATGTTGGTATATATTGGGGCAATCCATGTGTCCTGCTCCTGATCAGTGATTTTGGTATATATTGGGGCAAACCATCTGTCCTGCTCCTGATCAGTGTTTCTGGGATATATTGGGATAATCACCTGGGTCCTGCTCCTGATCAGTGATGCTGTGATATATTGGGGCAATCACCTGGGTCCTGCTCCTGATCAGTGATGCTGGTACGTATTGGGGCAATCCATGTGTCCTGCTCCTGATCAATGATGTTGGTATATATTGGGGCAATCCATGTGTCCTGCGCCTGATCAGTGATTTGGGTATATATTGGGGCAAACCATCTGTCCTGCTCCTGATCAGTGTTGCTGGGATTTTTGGGATAATCACCTGGGTCCTGCTCCTGATCAGTGATGCTGTGATATATTGGGGCAATCCCCTGGGTCCTGCTCCTGATCAGTGATGCTGTGATATATTGGGGCAATCACCTGGGTCCTGCTCCTGATCAGTGATGATGGGATATAATGGGGCAATCCTCAGGGTCCTGCTCCAGATCAGTGATGCTGGTATATATTGTGGTAATCTCCTGGGTCCTGCTCCTGATCCGTGATGTTCGTATATATTGGGGCAATCCCCTTGGATCCTGCTGCTGATCAGTGATGTTGGGATATATTAGGGCATTCCCCTAGGTCCTACTCTTGATCATTGATGGTGTTTTTTGGGTCAATCCTCTGGTTCCTGCTCCTGATCAGTGATGCTGGTATATACTGGGGCAATCTCCTGGATCCTTTTCCTGATCAGAGTTTCTGAGATATATTGCAGCAATCACCTGGGTCCTGCTCCTGATCAGTGATGCTGGTATGTATTGGGGCAATCCATGTGTCCTGCTCCTGATCAATGATGTTGGTATATATTGGGGCAATCCATGTGTCCTGCTCCTGATCAGTGATTTTGGTATATATTGGGGCAAACCATCTGTCCTGCTCCTGATCAGTGTTTCTGGGATATATTGGGATAATCACCTGGGTCCTGCTCCTGATCAGTGATGCTGTGATATATTGGGGCAATCACCTGGGTCCTGCTCCTGATCAGTGATGCTGGTACGTATTGGGGAAATCCATGTGTCCTGCTCCTGATCAATGATGTTGGTATATATTGGGGCAATCCATGTGTCCTGCTCCTGATCAGAGATTTGGGTATATATTGGGGCAAACCATCTGTCCTGCTCCTGATCAGTGTTGCTGGGATTTTTGGCATAATCACCTGGGTCCTGCTCCTGATCAGTGATGCTGTGATATATTGGGGCAATCCCCTGGGTCCTGCTCCTGATCAGTGATGCTGTGATATATTGGGGCAATCACCTGGGTCCTGCTCCTGATCAGTGATGATGGGATATAATGGGGCAATCCTCAGGGTCCTGCTCCAGATCAGTGATGCTGGTATATATTGCGGCAATCGCTTGGGTCCTGTCCCTTATCAGTGATGCTGGAATATATTGGGGTAATCCCCTGGGTCCTGGCCCTGATTAGTGATGCTGTGATATATTGCGACGATCCCCTGGGTCTTGCTCCTGATCAGTGAGGCTGCTATATATTGAGGCAATCCCCTGTGTCCTGTTCCTGATCAGTGATGCTTGAATATTTATGGCAATCCCCTGGGTACTGCTCCTGATTAATGATGCAGGTATATATTGGGGCAACCCCCTGGGTCCTGTTCCATTTCATTGATGCAGGTACATATTGCGACAATCCACGAAGTCCATCCCCTGATCACCGATGCTGGTATATATTGGGGAAAGACACTGGGTCCTGCTTTTGATCAGTGCTGTCCTGATATATTGGGGCAATCCCCTGGTTCCTGATCCTGATCAGTGATGCTGGTAGATATTGGAATTATCCCCTGGGTCCTGCTCCTGTTCTGTGATGTTGGTACATATTGAGGCAATCTCCGACGTACTGCCCCTGATCAGTGATGCTGGTATATTTTGGGGCAATCCCCTGTGACCTGACCCTGATCAGTGAAACTGGGATATATTGGGGTAATCCCATGGGTCCTGCTCCTGATCAGTGAGGCTGCTATATTTCGGACAAACACATGGGCCCTGCTCCTGATCAGTGATGCATGTATGTATTGCGTCAATCAACGGGGTCCTGCTCCTGATCAGTAAGGCTGGGATATCTTGGCGCAGTCCCCTGGGTGTTGCTCCTGATCAGTGCTGCTGGTATATATTAGGGCAATTCCCTGGACCTGCACCTGATCAATGAGGCTGGGATATATTGGGGGAATCCCCTGGATCCTGCTCCTGATCAGTGATGCTGGTACACATTGCAGCAATCCTCTGGGTCCTGTTAGTGATCAGTGATGCTGGTATATATTGGGGCAATTCCCTGGGACCTGCCCCGATCAGTGATGCTGGAATATATTGGGGCAATCCATTGCATCCTCCCTTAATCAGTGATGCTGGTATATATTGGGGCAATCGATATGTCCTGCTCTTGATCAGTGATGCTGGTAGATATTGGGGTAATCGTCTGAGTCCTGCCCCTGATCAGTGATGGTGTGATATATTGGGCAAGCCCCTGGGTCCTGCTCCTGATCAGTGATGCTGGTATATATTGGGGCAATCCCCTGGGACCTACCCTTGATCAATGATGCTGGTATATATTGGGGCAATCACCTGGGTCCTGCTCCTGATCATTGATGCTGGGATATATTGGGACAATTGCCTGGGAGCTGCCCCTGAACAGTGATGTGGGGATATATTGGGGCAATGCCCTGGGTCCTGCTCATGATCAGTTATATTGGAATATATTGGGGCAATCCCCTGGGTCCTGCTCTTGATCAGTGACGTTTGGATATTTTGGGGCAATTCCCTATGTCGTGCCACTGAACAGTGATGTTGGGGTATATTGGGGCAATCCCCTGGGTCCTGCTCCTGATCCGTGATGTTGGGAATTATTGGGATAATCCCTTGGGTCCTGCTCCTGATCTGTTATGTTGGTCTTTATTTGGCAATCCCCTGGGTCCTGCCCCTGATCAGTGATAGTGAGATATATTGGGGCAATCCCCTGCGTCCTTCTCCTGATCAAAAATGCTGCGACATATTGGGGCAATCCCCTGGGTCATCCTCATGATCAGTGATGCTGGTATATATTGGGACGAACCCCTGGGTCCTGCTCCTGATCAGTGAAGCTGGTATATATTGGGGCAATCACCTGGGACCTGCTCCTGATCAGTGATGCTGGTATATATTGGGGCAATCCTCTGGGTCCTGCACCTGATCAGTGATGTTGGGATATATTGGGGCAATTCCCTGGCTCCGGCTCCTGATCAGTGATGCTGGGATATATTGGGAAAATCCCTTGGGTCCTGCTCCTGATCCGTTATGTTGGTATATATTTGGCAATCGCCTGGGTCCTGCCCCTGATCAGTGATAATGGGATATATTGGGGCAATCCCCTGCGTCCTGCTCCTAATCAAAAATGCTGCGATATATTGTGGCAATCCCCTGGTTCCTCCTCATGATCAGTGATGCTGGTATATATTGGGACGAACCCCTGGGTCCTGCTCCTGATTAGTGAAGCTGGTATATATTGGGGCAATCACCTGGGACCTGCTGCTGATCAGTGATGCTGGTATATTTTGGGGTAATCCTCTGGGTCCTGCTCCTGATCAGTGATGTTGGGATATGTTGGGGCAATCCCCTGGGTCCTGCTCCTGATCAGTGATGCTGTTATATATTGGGGCAATCCCTGGGTCCTGCTCCTGATCAGTGATGTTGGGATATATTAGGTCAATCCCCTGAGTCCTACTCTTGATCAGTGATGCTGGTATGTATTGGGACAATCCCCTGTGTCCTGCAGCTGATCAGTGAGGCTGCTATATTTCGGACAAACACATGGGCCCTGCACCTGATCAGTGATGCATGTATATATTGGGTCAATCAACGGGGTCCTGCTCGTGATCAGTAAGGCTGGGATATCTTGGCGCAATCCACTGGGTCATGTTCCTGATCAGTGCTGCTGGTATATATTGGGGCAATCCCCTGGGACCTGACCCTGATCAATGATGCTGGGATATATTGGGGTAATCCCATGGGTCCTGCTCCTGATCAGTGAGGCTGCTATATTTCGGACAAACACATGGGACCTGTTCCTGATCAGTAATGCTGAGATATATTGGGGCAATATCATGGTCCTGCCCTTGATCAGTGATGGTGGGATATATTGGGGCAATTCCCTGGGACCTGCCCCGAGCAGTGATGCTGGTATATATTGGGGTAATCAATATGTCCTGCTCTTGATCAGTGATGCTGGTAGATATTGGACTAATCACCTGGGTCCTGCCCCTGATCAGTGATGCTGGTATATATTAGGGCAATCCCCTGGGTCCTGCTCCTGATCACTGATGCTGGTATATATTGGGGCAATCACCTGGGACCTGCTCCTGATGACGGATGCTGGTATATATTGGGGCAATCCTCTGGGTCCTGCACCTGATCAGTGATGTTGGGATATATTGGGGCAATCCCCTGGGTCCGGCTCCTGATCAGTGATGCTGGGATATATTGGGATAATCCCTTGGGTCCTGCTCCTGATCCGTTATGTTGGTATATATTTGGCAATCGCCTGGGTCCTTCCACTGATCAGTGATAATGGGATATATTGGGGCAATCCCCTGCGTCCTGCTCCTAATCAAAAATGCTGCGATATATTGTGGCAATGCCCTGGGTCCTCCTCATGATCAGCGATGCTGGTATATATTGGGACGAACCCCTGGGTCCTGCTCCTGATCAGTGAAGCTGGTATATATTGGGGCAATCACCTGGGACCTGCTCCTGATCAGTGATGCTGGTATATTTTGGGGTAATCCTCTGGGTCCTGCTCCTGATCAGTGATGTTGGGATATATTGTGGCAATCCGCCGGGTCCTGCTCCTGATCAGTGATGCTGTTATATATTGGGGCAATCCCCTGGGTCCTGCTCCTGATCAGTGATGTTGGGAGATATTAGGTCAATCCCCTGAGTCCTACTCTTGATCAGTGATGCTGGTATGTATTGGGACAATACCCTGTGTCCTGCAGCTGATCAGTGAGGCTGCTATATTTCGGACAAACACATGGGCCCTGCATCTGATAAGTGATGCATGTATATATTGGGTCAATCAACGAGGTCCTGCTCGTGATCAGTAAGGCTGGGATATCTTGGCGCAATACACTGTGTCTTGTTCCTGATCAGTGCTGCTGGTATATATTGGGGCAATTCCCTTGGACCTGACCCTGATCAATGATGCTGGGATATATTGGGGTAATCCCATGGGTCCTGCTCTTGATCAGTGAGGCTGCTATATTTCGGACAAACACATGGGACCTGCTCCTGATCGGTAATGCTGAGATATATTGGGGCAATATCATGGGTCCTGCCCCTGATCAGTGATGGTGGGATATATTGGGGCAATCAATATGTCCTTCTCTTCATCAGTGATGCTGGTAGATATTGGACTAATCACCTGGGTCCTGCCCCTGATCAGTGATAGTGGTATATATTAGGGCAATCCCCTGGGTCCTGCTCCTGATCACTGATGCTGGTATAAATTGGGGCAATCACCTGGGTCCTGCTCCTGATTAGTGATGCTGCTATATATTAGGGCAATCCCCTGGGTCCTGCTCCTGATCAGTGATGCTGGTACATATTGGACAATTACCTAGATCCTGCTCCTGATCAGTGATGCTGGGATATATTTTGGCAATCCCCTCGGTCTTGCTCCTGATCAGTGATGCTGGTATATATTGGGGCAATACCCCTGGTCCTTCCACTGATCAGTGATGCTGGTATATATTGGGGCAATCCCCTGGGACCTGACCCTGATCAGTGATCCTGGAATATATTGGTGTTATCCAATGGGTCCTGCTCCTGATCAGTGAGGCTGCTATATTTCGGACAAATACATGGGCCCTGCTCCTGATCAGTGATGCATGTATATATTGGGTCAATGAACGGGGTCCTGCTCCTGATCAGTAAGGCTGGGATATCTTGGCGCAGTCCCCTGAGTGTTGCTCCTGATCAGTGCTGCTGGTATATATTAGGGCAATTCCCTGGGACCTGCACCTCATCAATGACGCTGGGATATATTGGGGGAATCCCCTGGATCCTGCTCCTGATCAGTGATGCTGGTACACATTGCAGCAATCCTCTGGGTCCTGTTAGTGATCAGTGATGCTGGTATATATTGGGGCAATTCCCTGGGACCTGCCCCGATCAGTGATGCTGGTATATATTGGGGCAATCCACTGCATCCTCCCTTAATCAGTGATGCTGGTATATATTGGGGCAATCGATATGTCATGCTCTTGATCAGTGATGCTGGTAGATATTGGGGTAATCGTCTGAGTCCTGCCCCTGATCAGTGATGGTGTGATATATTGGGGCAATCCCCTCGGTCCTGCTCCTGCAAAGTGATGCTGGTATATATTGCGGCAATCCCCTGGGACCTACCCTTGATCAATGATGCTGGTATATATTGGGGCAATCCCCTGGGTCCTGCTCCTGATCAGTGATGCTGGGATATATTGGGGCAATTGCCTGGGAGCTGCCCCTGAACAGTGATGTGGGGATATATTGGGGCAATGCCCTGGGTCCTGCTCATGATCAGTTATATTGGAATATATTGGGGCAATCCCCTGGGTCCTGCTCCTGATCAGTGACGTTTGGATATTTTGGGGCAATTCCCTATGTCGTGCCACTGAACAGTGATGTTGGGGTACATTGGGGCAATCCCCTGGGTCCTGCTCCTGATCAGTGATGTTGGGATATATTGGGATAATCCCTTGGGTCCTGCTCCTGATCTGTTATGTTGGTCTTTATTTGGCAATCCCCTGGGTCCTGCCCCTGATCAGTGATAATGAGATATATTGGCGCAATCCCCTGCGTCCTTCTCCTGATCAAAAATGCTGCGACATATTGGGGCAATCCCCTGGGTCCTCCTCATGATCAGTGATGCTGGTACATATTGGGACGAACCCCTGGGTCCTGCTCCTGATCAGTGAAGCTGGTATATATTGGGGCAATCAACTGGGAGCTGCTCCTGATCAGTGATGCTGGTATATATTGGGGCAATCCTCTGGGTCCTGCACCTGATGAGTGATGTTGGGATATATTGGGGCAATCCCCTGGGTCCGGCTCCTGATCAATGATGCTGGGATATATTGGGATAATCCCTTGGGTCCTGCTCCTGATCCGTTATGTTGGTATATATTTGGCAATCGCCTGGGTCCTGCCCCTGATCAGTGATAATGGGATATATTGGGGCAATCCCCTGCGTCCTGCTCCTAATCAAAAATGCTGCGATATATTGTGGCAATCCCCTGGGTCCTCCTCATAATCAGTGATGCTGGTATATATTGGGACGAACCCCTGGGTCCTGCTCCTTATCAGTGAAGCTGGTATATATTGGGGCAATCACCTGGGACCTGCTCCTGATCAGTGATGCTGGTATATTTTGGGGTAATCCTCTCGGTCCTGCTCCTGATCAGTGATGTTGGGATATGTTGGGGCAATCCCCTGGGTCCTGCTCCTGATCAGTGATGCTGTTATATATTGGGGCAATCCCCTGGGTCCTGCTCCTGATCAGTGATGTTGGGATATATTAGGTCAATCCCCTGAGGCCTGCTCTTGATCAGTGATGCTGGTATGTATTGGGACAATCCCCTGTGTCCTGCAGCTGATCAGTGAGGCTGCTATATTTCGGACAAACACATGGGCCCTGCACCTGATCAGTGATGCATGTATATATTGGGTCAAACAACGGGGTCCTGCTCGTGATCAGTAAGGCTGGGATATCTTGGCGCAATCCACTGGGTCTTGGTCCTGATCAGTGCTGCTGGTATATATTGGGGCAATCCCCTGTGACCTGACCCTGATCAATGATGCTGGGATATATTGGGGTAATCCCATGGGTCCTGATCCTGATCAGTGAGGCTGCTATATTTCGGACAAACACATGGGACCTGCTCCTGATCAGTAATGCTGAGATATATTGGGGCAATATCATGGGTCCTGCCCTTGATCAGTGATGGTGGGATATATTGGGGCAATTCCCTGGGACCTGCCCCGAGCAGTGATGCTGGTATATATTGGGGTAATCAATATGTCCTGCTCTTGATCAGTGATGCTGGTAGATATTGGACTAATCACCTGGGTCCTGCTTCTGATCAGTGATGCTGGTATATATTAGGGCAATCCCCTGGGTCCTGCTCCTGATCACTGATGCTGGTATATATTGGGGCAATCACCTGGAACCTGCTCCTGATGAGTTATGCTGGTATATATTGGGGCAATCCTCTGGGTCCTGCACCTGATCAGTGATGTTGGGATATATTGGGGCAATCCCCTGTGTCCGGCTCCTGATCAGTGATGCTGGGATATATTGGGATAATCCCTTGGGTCCTGCTCCTGATCCGTTATGTTGGTATATATTTGGCAATCGCCTGGGTCCTGCCCCTGATCAGTGATAATGGGATATATTGGGGCAATCCCCTGCGTCCTGCTCCTAATCAAAAATGCTGCGATATATTGTGGCAATGCCCTGGGTCCTCCTCATGATCAGCGATGCTGGTATATATTGGGACGAACCCCTGGGTCCTGCTCCTGATTAGTGAAGCTGGTATATATTGGGGCAATCACCTGGGACCTGCTCCTGATCAGTGATGCTGGTATATTTTGGGGTAATCCTCTGGGTCCTGCTCCTGATCAGTGATGTTGGGATATATTGTGGCAATCCCCTGGGTCCTGCTCCTGATCAGTGATGCTGTTATATATTGGGGCAATCCCCTGGGTCCTGCTCCTGATCAGTGATGTTGGGAGATATTAGGTCAATCCCCTAAGTCCTACTCTTGATCAGTGATGCTGGTATGTATTGGGACAATCTCCTGTGTCCTGCAGCTGATCAGTGAGGCTACTATATTTCGGACAAACACATGGGCCCTGCACCTGATCAGTGATGCATGTATATATTGGGTCAATCAACGGGGTCCTGCTCGTGATCAGTAAGGCTGGGATATCTTGGCGCAATCCACTGTGTCTTGTTCCTGATCAGTGCTGCTGGTATATATTGGGGCAATCCCCTGGGACCTGACCCTGATCAATGATGCTGGGATATATTGGGGTAATCCCATGGGTCCTGCTCCTGATCAGTGAGGCTGCTATATTTCGGACAAACACATGGGACCTGCTCCTGATCAGTAATGCTGAGATATATTGGGGCAATATCATGGGTCCTGCCCCTGATCAGTGATGGTGGGATATATTGGGGCAATTCCCTGGGACCTGCCCCGAGCAGTGATGCTGGTATATATTGGGGCACTCAATATGTCCTGCTCTTGATCAGTGATGCTGGTAGATATTGGACTAATCACCTGGGTCCTGCCCCTGATCAGTGATGCTGGTATATATTAGGGCAAACCCCTGAGTCCTGCTCCTGATCACTGATGCTGGGATAAATTGGGGCAATCATCTGTGTCCTGCTCCTGATTAGTGATGCTGCTATATATTGGGGCAATCCCCTGGGCCCTGCTCCTGATCAGTGATGCAGGTATATATTGGACAATTACCTAGATCCTGCTCCTGATCAGTGATGCTGGGATATATTTTGGCAATCCCTTCGGTCTTGCTCCTGATCAGTGATGCTGGTATATATTGGGGCAATACCCCTGGTCCTTCCACTGATCAGTGATGCTGGAATATATTGGGGCAATCCCCTGGGACCTGACCCTGATCAGTGATCCTGAAATATATTGGGGTAATCCAATGGGTCCTGCTCCGGATCAGTGAGGCTTCGAAATTTCGGACAAACACATGGGCCCTGCTCCTGATCAGTGCTGCTGGTATATATTGGGGCAATATCCAGGGACCTGCCCCTGATCAGTGAGGCTGGGATATACTGGGGAAATCCCCTGGATCCTGCTCCTGATCAGTGATGCTGGTACACTTTGCAGCAATCCACTGGGTCCTGTTAGTGATCAGTGATGCTGGTATATATTGGGTCAATCCCGCGCGTCCTGCTCCTCATCACAAATGCTGCGATATATTAGGGCAATCCGCTGGGTCCTCCTCATGATCAGTGATGCTGGTATATATTGGGACGAACCCCTGGGTCCTACTCCTGATCAGTGATGTTGGGATATATTGGGGTAATCTCCTGTGTCCTGCTCCTGATCCGTGATGTTGGTATATATTTGGCAATCCCCTGGGTCCTGCCCCTGATCAGTGATGCTGGTATTTATTGGGTCAATCAACTGGGTCCTGCTCCTGATCAGTGATGTTGGGATATATTGGGGCATTCCCCTAGGTCCTACCCTTTATCATTGATGCTGTTTTTTTGGGGCAAACCCCTGGTTCCTCCTCCTGATCAGTGATGCTGGTATATACTGGGGCAATCTCCTGGATCCTTTTCCTGATCAGAGTTTCTGGAATATATTGCAGCAATCAACTGGGTCCTGCTCCTGATCAGTGATGCTGATATGTATTGGGGCAATCCATGTGTCCTGCTCCTGACCAATGATGTTGGTATATATTGGGGCAATCCATGTGTCCTGCTCCTGATCAGTGATTTTGGTATATATTGGGGCAAACCATCTGTCCTGCTCCTGATCAGTGTTGCTGGGATATATTGGGATAATCACCCTGGTCCTGCTCCTGATCAGTGATGCTGTGATATATTGGGGCAATCACCTGGGTCCTGCTACTGATCAGTGATGCTGGTATGTATTGGGGCAATCCATGTGTCCTGCTCCTGACCAAAGATGTTGGTATATATTGGGGCAATCCATGTGTCCTGCTCCTGATCAGTGATTTTGGTATATATTGGGGCAAACCATCTGTCCTGCTCCTGATCAGTGTTGCTGGGATATATTGGGATAATCACCTGGGTCCTGCACCTGATCAGTGATGCTGTGATATATTGGGGCAATCCCCTGGGTCCTGCTCCTGATCAGTGATGCTGGGATATATTGGGACAATCCCTGAGTCCTGCTCCTGATCAGTCATGATGGGATATATTGGGGCAATCCTCAGGGTCCTGCTCCAGATCAGTGATGCTGGTACATGTTAGGGCAATCCCCTGGGTCCTGCCCCTGATCAGTAATGCTGGTATATCTTGGGGTAATCCCAAGGGTCTTGCCCCCGATCAGTGATGCTGGTATATATTGGGGCAATCCCCTGCGTCCTGCTCCTGATCAGAAATGCTGCGATATATTGGGGCAATCCCCTGGGTCCTCCTCATGATCAGTGATGCTGGTATATATTGGGACGAACCCCTGAGCCCTGCTCCTGATCAGTGATGCTGGTATATATTGGGGCAATCCATCCGGTCCTGCTCCTGATCAGTGATGCTGGTATATATTGCGGAATCCCTTGGGTCCTGTCCCTTATCATTGATGCTGGTATATATTGGGGTAATCCCCTGGGTCCTGGCCCTGATTAGTGATGCTGTGATATATTGCGACAATCCCTGGGTCCTGCTCCTGATCAGTGAGGCTGCTATATATTGAGGCAATCCCCTGGGTCCTGCTCCTGATCAGTGATGCTGGAATATTTATGGCAATCCCCTGGGTACTGCTCCTGATCAATGATGCAGGTATATATTGGGGCAACCCCCTGGGTCCTGTTCCTTTTCAGTGATGCAGGGACATATTTGCGACAATCCACTAAGTCCATCCCCTGATCAGTGATGCTGGTATATATTGGGGAAATACACTGGGTCCTGCCACTGATCAGTGATGCTGGGATATATGGGGACAATCCCCTGGGTCCTGCCACTGATCAGTGATGCTGGGAAATATTGGGGCAATCCCCTGCTTCCTGATCCTGATCAGTGATGCTGGTAGATATTGGAATAATCCCCTGGGTCCTGCTCCTGTTCTGTGATGTTGGTACATATTGATGCAATCTCCGACGTACTGCCCCTGATCAGTGATGCTGGTATATTTTGGGGCAATCCCCTGTGACCTGACCCTGATCAGTGAAACTGGGATATATTGGGGAAATCCCATGGGTCCTGCTCCTGATCAGTGAGGCTGCTATATTTCGGACAAACACATGGGCCCTGCTCCTGATCAGTGATGCATGTATATATTGGGTCAATCAACGGGGTCCTGCTCGAGATCAGTAAGGCTGGGATATCTTGGCGCAGTCCCCTGGGTGTTGCTCCTGATCAGTGCTGCTGGTATATATTAGGGCAATTCCCTAGGACCTGCACCTGATCAATAAGGCTGGGATATATTGGGGGAATCCCCTGGATCCTGTTCCTGATCAGTGATGCTGGTACACATTGCAGCAATCCTCTGGGTCCTGTTAGTGATCAGTGATGCTGGTATATATTGGGGCAATTCCCTGGGACCTGCCCCGATCAGTGATGCTGGTATATATTGGGGCAATTCCCTGGGACCTGCCCCGATCAGTGATGCTGGTATATATTGGGGCAATCGAGTGCATCCTCCCTTAATCAGTGATGCTGGTATATATTGGGGCAATCGATATGTCCTGCTCTTGATCAGTGATGCTGGTAGATATTGTGGTAATCGTCTGAGTCCTGCCCCTGATCAGTGATGGTGTGATATATTGGGGCAATCCCCTGGGTCCTGCTCCTGATTAGTGATGCTGGTATATATTGGGGCAATCCCCTGGGTCCTGCTCCTGATCAGTGATTCTGGTATATATTGGGGCAATTGCCTGGGAGCTGCCCATAGAACAGTGATGTGGGATTATATTGGGGTAATGCCCTGGGTCCTGCTCCTGATCAGTGATATTGGGATATATTGGGGCAATGCACTGGGTCCTGCTCATGATCAGTTATATTGAGATATATTGGGGCAATCCCCTGGGTCCTGCTCCTGATCAGTGACGTTTGGATATTTTGGGGCAATTCCCTATGTCCTGCAACTGAACAGTGATGTTGGGGTATATTGGGGCAATCCCCTGGGTCCTGCTCCTGATCAGTGATGTTGGGATATATTGGGATAATCCCTTGGGTCCTGCTCCTGATCTGTTATGTTGGTCTTTATTTGACAATCCCCTGGGTCCTGCCCCTGATCAGTGATAATGGGATATATTGGGGCAATCCCCTGCGTCCTTCTCCTGATCAAAAATGCTGCGACATATTGGGGCAATCCCCTGGATCGTCCTCATGATAAGTGATGCTGGTATATATTGGGACGAACCCCTGGGTCCTGCTCCTGATCAGTGAAGCTGGTATATATTGGGGCAATCACATGGGACCTGCTCCTGATCAGTGATGCTGGTATATATTGGGGCAATCCTCTGGGTCCTGCACTTGATCAGTGATGTTGGGATATATTGGGGCAATCCCCTGGGTCCTGCTCCTGATCAATGATGCTGGGATATATTGGGATAGTCCCTTGGGTCCTGCTCCTGATCCGTTATGTTGGTATATATTTGGCAATCGCCTGGGTCCTGCTCCTGATCAGTGATAATGGGATATATTGGGGCAATCCCCTGCGTCCTTCTCCTAATCAAAAATGCTGCGATATATTGTGGCAATCCCCTGGGTCCTCCTCATGATCAGTGATGCTGGTATATATTGGGACGAACTCCTAGGTCCTGCCCCTGATCAGTGAAGCTGGTATATATTGGGGCAATCACCTGGGACCTGCTCCTGATCAGTGATGCTGGTATATTTTGCGGTAATCCTCTGGGTCCTGCTCCTGATCAGTGATGTTGGGATATATTGGGGCAATCCCCTGGGTCCTGCTCCTGAGCAGTGATGTTGGGATATATTAGGTCAATCCCCTGAGTCCTACTCATGATCAGTGATGCTGGTATATATTGGGACAATCCCCTGGGTCCTGCAGCTGATCAGTGAGGCTGGTATATTTCGGACAAACACATGGGCCCTGCACCTGATCAGTGATGCATGTGTATATTGGGTCAATCAACGGGGTCCTGCTCGTGATCAGTAAGGCTGGGATATTTTGGCGCATCCCCTGGGTCTTGCTCCGGATCCTTGCTGCTGGTATATATTGGGGCACTTCCCTGGGACCTGCCCCTGATCAGTGAGGCTGGGATATATTGGTGTAATCCCCTGGATCCTGCTCATGATCGGTGATGCTGGTACACATTGCAGCAATCCTCTGGATCCTGTATGTGATCAGTGATGCTGGTTTATATTGGAGCAATTCCCTGGGACCTGTCCCGATCAGTGATGCTGGTATATATTGGACAATCGTTATGTCCTTTTCTTGATCAGTTATGCTGGTAGATATTGGGGTAATCGCCTGGGTCCTGCCCCTGATCAGTGATGGTGTGATATATTGGGGCAATACCCTGGGTCCTGCTCCTGATCAGTGATGCTGGGATATTTTGGGGCAATCCCCTGGGTCCTGCTCCTGATCAGTGATGCTGGGATATATTGGGCAAGCCCCTGGGTCCTGTTCGTGATCAGTGATTCTGGTATATATTGAGACAATTACCTGGGTCCTGCTACTGATCAGTGATGCTTGTTCATCTTGGGGCAATCGCCTTGTTCCTGCTCCTGATCGGAAATGCTGGTGTATATTGGGGCAATCCCCTTGGTCCTCCACCTGATCAGTGATGTTGGTATATATTGCAGCAATCACCTGGGTCCTGCTCCTGATCAGTGATGTTGTTATATATTGTGGCAATCTCCTGTGTCCTGCTCCTGATCAGCGATTCTGGTATATATTGGGGCAATCCATGTGTCCTGCTCCTGATCAATGATGTTGGTATATATTGCGGCAATCCATATATCCTACTCCTGATCAGTGATGTTGGTATATATTGGGATAATCCCCTGGGTCATGCTCCTGATCAGTGATGCTGGTATATGTTGGGGCAATCCTCTGGGTCCTGCTCGTGATCAGTGATGCTGGTATATATTGGGGCAATCCATCTGTCCAGATCCTGATCAGTGATGTTGGTTTCTATTGGGATAATCCTCTGGGTCATGCTCCTGATCAGTAATGCTGTGATATATTGGAACAATCCGCTGGGTCTTGCCCCTGATCAGTGATGCTGGTAGATATTGGGGAATTCCCCTGGGTCCTGCCTCTGATCACTGA
Source organism: Pristiophorus japonicus (assembly GCF_044704955.1). NCBI lineage: Eukaryota > Metazoa > Chordata > Chondrichthyes > Pristiophoridae > Pristiophorus > Pristiophorus japonicus. The sequence continues at coordinate 67,526,517 of NC_091999.1, forward strand.
TGCTGGTATAAATTGGGGCAATCTTTTGCTCCCGGATAGGTCATGGCAGTAGCGGATTGACTGAGGGTTTTTTGCTGTGCCCCATTTCAGTCACTGATCACTGGGGCAACCTGCGGGATTGCCCCAAAATATACCAGCATCTACTCGTATATTTCTTAACGATGTAACCAATATCCATTTTAATCAACTTCTCAACTATCTCTGCCACATTTAAGGATTTGTCGTTATGGACACCAAGGTCTATGCTCATCTACAATTTTCTAATTCGTGCCATTTATACTATACTGATATTCCATATTAGTGCTCCCATGGGATATAACTTCATACTTTTCCTCGTTGAACTCCATCTGCCATGCTTCTGCCCATTTCAACATCCTGTCTAAATCATCCTAAAGCCTATAACTATCCACATCACAACCTACGACTATTACAAGTTTTGTATTATTTGTAAAGTTTAGAATTCCACTCCCTGCACTGATTGGTGATCATTTATAAAAATTGCAAAGAATAATGGACCCAAAATTGACACCTGGGGAGCACCACGGCAAACCACCTCACAGTCTGAAAAACATCCACCCACCACCATACTTCGGTGGTGTTACTGAGTTAATTGTGCATGCATACCGCCAATTTCCATTCAATTCCCTGCGCTTCCATCTCCGAAATTACCTCTGGTGTGTCACTTTGTCGAATACATTCGCAATGTCCATAGATACAAAATCAACTGCATCAAGTAAAATAATGGCAAGAAAACCTTCTGCTGATTACTAATTATTGCCCTCCCTCAGCTGATGAATCAATTCTTCTTCATGTTGAACACCACTTGGAAGAAGCACTGAGCATAGCATGGGCACAGAAAGCAGTCTGGGTGCGCGACTTCAATGACCATCATTTTGAATGGCTCTGTAGCACCATTATTGACAGTGCTGGATGAGACTTGAAGGTCATAGCTGCCAGACTGGCTTTTCGCAAACAAAAGTGACAGGCAATGTCAATCTCCAATAATCGAGAGTCTAACCACCTTCCCTTGACGTTCAACAGCATTACCATCGCTGATTCCCCGACTATCAAATCCTGGGGTTCACCATTGAGGAGAAACGTAACTTGGCCTGCTACATAAATAATGTGGCAACAAGAGCATACAGGAGGCTGGGTATTCTTGGCGAGTGTCTCACCTCCTCACTCAGATTTTCTACCATCGACAAGGCACATGACAAGAGTGTGTTGGAATCTCCACTTGCCTGGATGAGTGCAGCTTCAACAACACTCAAAAAGCTCGACGCCATCCAGGACAAAGCAGCCTGCTTGATTGGCAGAGCATCCACCACCTTAAAGATTCACTCCCTCCACCACCGCCGCATCGTGGCTGCTGTGTGTACCATCTACAAGATGCACTGCAGCAACTCGCCCAGGCTTCTTCGACAGCACCTCCCAAACTAGCAATCTCTACCAGTTAGAAGGACAGAGGCAGCAGGCATATGGGGGCATCATCACATGGAAGTCCCCCTCCAAGTTACGCTGGTGTTGGAGGTAGTGAATGTCCTGGATGCAGTCGAGCTTTTTGGGTGTTCTTGGAGCTGCACTCATCCAGGCAAGTGGAGAGTATTCCATCACACTCCTTTCATGTGCCTTGTAGATGGTGGAAAATCTGATTGAGGAAGTGAGAAACAAACCAAGAATACACAGCCTCCTAGATGCACTTGTTGCCACATTATTTATGGTAATATTTTACCATTCCTCCATCATCGCGGAGTTAAAATTCAGGAACTCCCTCGCGAAGATTACTTTTACCACAAGGGCACCAGCAGTTCAAGAAGGCAGTCCAAACCAGCTTCACAAGGGTAATTAGGCGATGGGCAATAAATGCTGGATTTGCCTGCAATGACCACATTCCGGAATGAATAAAAAAATCTACAGTCCCCACTTATATCCGCTGATTTGTATTACCCATCGGAGGACTCGAAATCCTCGACACAGATATCGCTAGATACTTGCGTGGCGCATAATTCTGGCCAGTGGTGAAGGCTTTGCTTTGCCACCAACCTCAAATTCCGGGGTAATAATTGCCATAGAATTAGTAGAAAATGTAGAGAGGGCGTGGTATTCATAAAATATATTGAGGTGAGCATTTATAGCCAGTACTTAGCAAGACAAACAAGAGAGGGAGAAGTTCTGAATTTATTTTAAGTGAATGAAGTTGGGTAGGTGTGTGAGAGTATTTTGGTGGTATTGATCACAATTCAGTAATTTTATATTAGTTATATAAAAGGAGAAAGATAGACTAGGAATTACATGTTTCAATTGGGGAAAGGCCAATTTTACTGAGGTGGGATGTGATTTATCGAACGTGGATAGAAACTACTGAAGATAAATAAGTATCGGAATATTGTGACGCATTCAATGAGGAAATAGTGAGGGTTCAGAGCAAATATCTTCCTATAACGGGTGTGGGGCTCAACATCTAGAGCCTCCTGTATGTTAATTAATAAGGTAATGCGAAAAAGGGAAGCTTAAGTCAGATACAGAAATCTAAATACTGCAGAAAGCAAAGCAGAGTGCAGAAAGTGAAATTAAAATGGAAATTAAGAAATCATGAAAAAATATTGGCAAGTGAAATCAAAGATCACACAAAGATGTGTTGGAAATATATGAAGGACAAAAGCCAAGCTAATGAAAGTCTATGACCTATTAGATATCACAAAAGTAACGTGTGTATGGTTTTGGACGAAGTGGGAACGTTCCTCAATGAATAATGTGTACCTGTCTTCACAAGGGACACGATGCCGACATATTAGTTAAGTGGTTGGTGTGTGAAATATTCGATTAGATGAAGGTAGTGAGAAAGGAAATGTTAAGGAGTTTAGCATATATGAAAGAAGATACTTCACTAGTCTCAGAAGAAATGTATCCCAGGCTGTTAAGATAATCAATGGAGGAAGTAGCGGAGGCTGTGACCATCAATTTCCAATCCGCTCTGGTTAAAGGTGTGGTGTCGGACGACTGGTGAATTGCTAACATTGCAGCATCGTTTAAAATGGAGAAAGGGAATCACCGAGTAATTAAAGCTGTGTGAACCCAACGTAGACCGTGGGAAAATTATTGGTAAAAGATCTGAGGGACAGTATTAATCATCATGTGTAACGGCACGGATTAATCAAGGACAGTCAGCATGGATTTGTTAAGGGACAGTCATGCCTAACTAATTTGATTGCATTTTTTAAGGAGGTAAGAAGGAGAATCTATGAGGGCAGTGCGTTTGATGTAGTCTGCATGGATTTTATCCATTGCTTGCAACAAACTCCCACGTAGAAGAAAAATAGAAACCTTGGGATCGAAGGGAAAGTGTCAAGTTGGATCCATAACTGTCCCAGTGGCAGGACGCAACGGGTAATGGTTGACGGGTGTCTGTGACTGCAAGACTGTTTCCAGTGGGGTTCGGCTGTGCTAGGTCCCTTGCGTTTTGTTTTATAGATCAATGATTTAGGGCTAGACTTTCCATTAGTTTCTGCCCGTTACCGACCACTTACCACCCATTTAAACGCTCTAATGCTATAATGCCTGTTTATCTCCTATTTACCCAAAAAATGGAAACTAACGTCCATTTATCGCCCATTTATTACCCATTTACTGCCAGCATTAGTTGAGACATCACGTTAACGTCGAGAGTTAATTTAACCTCCCGCCTATATTATTATGACATCAACGCTCAGAATAATGTTTTGTAAAGAAACAATGCTAAGCGGGTGAGGAAGTAGTGTCTCAAACGAGCGTACTATGCTTAAACAAAGGGGACGACAGTGGGATGAGGCCAGAGTTAGCTAAAGTAGACTGGGAACACAGATTAAACTGTGACACAATTGACGAACAGTGGAGGACTTTTAAGCACCTCAACAAAAAAATTTCCAGTGAAAAAGAAGGGCGACAAGAGAAGGGATACCCAGCCGTCGATAACCAAGGAAATAAAGGAGAGTATTAAATTAAAAAGCAATGCGTATAAGTTGTCCAGGTTTAGTGGGAAGCTAGAAGATTGGGAAAATTCTAAACGACAGCAAAGAATGACTAAGAAAGCAATAAAGGAAGGAAAGATAGTTTACGAAAGTAAACTTGCGCAAATCATAAAAACAGAAAGTAAAAGCTTGTACCGATATATAAAATGGAAAAGAGTGACTAAAGTAAATGTTGGTCCCTTAGAGGATGAGAAGGGGGATTTAATAATGGGAAATGTGGAAATGGCTGTGACCTGAAACAATTATTTTGCTTCGATCTTTACAGTGGAAGACACAAAAGCCATGACAAAAATTGCTTGTCACGGGGATGTGGGAAGGGAGGACCTTGAGATAATCACTCTTATTAAGGGGTAATACTGGACAGGCTTATGCGACTCAAGATAGACATGTCCCCGGCTCCTGATGAAATGCATCCCAGGGGAATAAAAGAGATGGTGGAAGTTATAGCGGATGCCTTCGTTATAATCTACTAAAATTTTCTGGATTCTGGGGAGGTACCATCGGATTGGAAAGCAGCTAATGTAAAGCCTTTGTTTAAAAAAGGGGGTAGACAAAAGGCAGGTAACTTTAGGCCGGTTAGTTTAATATCTGCAGTGGGGAAAATGCTTGAAGCTATCATTAAGGAAGAAATGGCGGGACATCTAGATAGGAATAGTGCAATCAAGCAGACGCAACATGAATTCATGAAGGGGAAATCATGTTCAACTAATTTACTGAAATTCTTTGAGGATATAACGAGCATGGTGGGTAGAGGTGTACCGATGGATGTGGTGTATTTAGATTTCCAAAAGCATTCAATAAGGTGCCACACAAAAGGTTACTGCAGAAGATAAAGGTACGCAGAGTCACAGGAAATGTATTAGCTTGGATCGAGAATTGTCTGGCTCACAGAAAGCAGAGAGTCGGGAAAATGGGTCCTTTTCGGGTTGAAAATCGGTGGTTAGTGGTGTGCCACAGGGATCGATGCTGAGACCACAACTGTTTACAATGTACATAGATGACCTGGAAGAGGGTACAGAGTGTAGTGCAACAAAATTTGCAGATGACACAAAGATGAGTGGAAAGCGGGTTGTGTGGAGGTCACAGAGAGCTGCAAAGAGATTTAGATCGGTTAAGCGAATGGGCTAAGGTTTGGCAGATGGAATACAATGTTGCAAAATGTGAGGTCATCCGCCTAGTAATAAAAACAGTAAAAGGGAATGTAATTTGAAAGGGGAGAAATTACAACATACTGCGGTGCAGAGGGACCTGGTTGTCCTTGTGCATGAAACTCTTTTTGGGAGTAAATAAAAAACATTAAACCGTGCCCCCCCCCCCGATCTGGGAGAAACACCAAACATTTACAGACCCTTTTATTTTTTTGTGGTATTTTTTTGGTTTTTTTTTTAGGCATAAAAACATATTTTTTCTCCAAGTGCCCCCTATAAAAGGGGAGGGGGACACTAAAAGCACCGGCAATTAAAACAAATTAAACTTTAAAACATGAAATCAAATTAAAATTTGGTTGCCGGGCGTGATGATGCACTCCAGTCCCTCCGGTGCCCACCTCTCGCGGAAGGCCGCGAGCGTACCGGTGGACACCGCGTGCTCCATCTCCAAGGACACCCTGGACCGGATGTAAGAGCGGAAGAGAGGCAGGCAGTCAGGTTGAACGACCCCCTCGACCGCCCGCTGCCTGGAACAGCTGATGGCACCCTTGGCCGTGCCCAGGAGCCATTCTACGAGGAGGCCCGCGGAACTACCCGCTCCCCTCTGCACAGGGTGTCCAAAGATCAGGAGTGTGGGACTGAAGTGCAGCCAGAATTTCAGGAGCAGCACCTTTAAATAATAAAACAGGGACTGCAACCACGTGCATTCCATAAAAACATGGAACACGGACTCTTCCAGACCGCAGAAATTGCAGGCGGCCTGGGAGCCCGTGAACCGGCTTAAAAATTTATTGCACGGGACTGCTGCGTGCACCACCCCCCAGGCCAAGTCCCCGATAAATACAGGGAGGACTCTCGCGTCGAGTGCCCTCCATCGGGGACCCCCGCCTCCTCCGGACGGCAATATGGTACGCCATGGCGTGTCCGGACGGCAGGCGAGGATGGCAAAGTTGAGAGTGTGCAGCAGCAGCCCGTACAGGAAACCCCTCCGCGCGGAACTGAAAGGCACGGAGGGGATTTCCCTGAGGAGGCTCAAGTTGTGAGGCGCCGAACCCCGAGGGAGTTTCCGGGGTTTGGCGCCGATGATGAATTCCGTCCGGACGGGGTCAGTTCGGACGGGATCTCCCCACGTCCTTGAGCATCCATGATGCACCTAACGGAGTCGGGGCCCAGAGCTCTTTTTAGCGATTCGATGGCATCGGCCGCGTGGCAGACGTTGGCAGAATTAAGGCGCCGCGCCAGCGTGTCTAGCGCCATCCAGCCCGCTCCTCCGCCATCGAGCAGGTCCCTGACCCTGTTCACCTCACCAGCCACAGCCCTCTCGTCCGACCGCCACCTAAAACCTTGGTCGTGGAGGTACAGATTCCCGAGCAGCGGCTATTGAAGGACGGCCAACACTCCAGCCGGTGGAGAGCTGCGCTTGGTGGAGACTTTCTTCCAGACCCTGATGAATTCCTTGTAAAAGACAGGCTGCTCCCGGAGGGCGGTCCTGACGCCCCCAACACTCACGAGCTGCGTGTCGTAGTTGAGGCCATGCTGCTGGCGGAAGAAATACGTCGCCAGAGCACACCACCTAGGAGGGGGCTCGACGTAAATGTATCTCTGCAGGGTCTGAAGACGGAAAGTCGCGAGCTGGGCGCTGACGCACACCAACGACTGACCGCCCTCCCCAAGCGGGAGCCTCAAGACCGCTGCAGAGACCCTCTGCTTCCTCTTGTTCCTGAAGAAGTCCACCAGCTTCTTCTGTATCTTGGCGACAAGCACAGGAGGAGGGGTCAAAGTGACAAGCCGGTACCACAACATGCCGGCCACCAGCTGGTTTATGACTAGCGCTCGACCCCGGTAGGACAGCACTCGGAGCAGTCCTGTCCAGCGCCCTAGGCGAGCGGTGACCTTGGCCTCCAGCTCATGCCAGTTCGCTGGCAAGGCTTCCTTGTCGGGGCTAAGGTAGACTCCCAGATAGAGGAGATGGGTCGTGCTCCATGCAAAAGGCCTCAGCTCCTCCGGCAGGGAGTCCACCCGCCAGTGACCCACCAGGAGTCCGGAACATTGTTCCCAGTTGATTCTGGTGGAGGATGCGGCCGAGTAAATCTCCTGCCACTCACGCACCCTCCGCAGGTCAGCGAGATCCTCTGCCGCCAGCAGCACGTCATCGGCGTAAGCCGAGAGGACGACCTCCACGCCCGGCCCTTGAAGAGCCAGTCCCGTCAACCTCGTCCGCTGGAGGCGCAGAAAATGCTCCACGCAGACGGCATATAACTGGCTGGACATGGGGCATCCCTGGCGCAACCCTCTCCCAAAGCGAAGGGGCGGCGTCAAGGACCCGTTAACCTTAATCAGACACTCCGCGGCGGCGAAGAATAGTCGGATCCGGGCGACTAAATGCGTCCCGAACAAAAAACCGCGCAGAGTTCCGAGCAGATAGTCGTGATCCACCCTGTCGAACGCCTTCTCTTGGTCGAGAGATAGGAAGGCGACCGACAGAGCAGCCTCCTGGGAATAATGGATGAGGTCCCGGACCAGATGGATGTTATCGTGGATTGTCCGGCCCAGACCGTCTAGGACTGGTCGGGGTGGATCATGATGTTCAGCACGGCGCCAAGGCGAGCAGACATCGCCCTGGCAAAGATTTTGTAGTCCGTGCTGAGGAGGGAGACCGGGCGCCAGTACTTAAGGCGGCGGAGATCGCCCTTCTTTGGCAGCAGGATTATAACTGCCCTGCGCCAAGAGAGGGGCATCTCCCCGGTCGCCAGACTTTCCCCCAAGACCCGCGCGTAATCGCCGCCAGGACGTCCCAGAACGCCCTGTGGAACTCCACGGTCAGCCCATCCAGCCCCGGGGATTTTCCCCTCGAGAACCGGTCGAGGGCGCCGGTCAGCTCCGCCAGGCTTAGCGGAGCTTCCAGGTTTTCGGCGCTCTCCGGGCTGACCTTCGACAGGTCCTCCCACAAAACTCTACGCGCTTTTCACTGGACGGTTCCGGAGAGAACAGGGCCCCGTAATATTCACGGGCCCTGTTGTTTACGCCCTTCGGATCCGAGACGAGAGAGCCGTCTTCGGCCAGCAGCGTCATGTTCTGCTTACGGACACCCTTTTTTTTCCCAGCGACTAGAAGATGGGGGAGCCGCGGTCCAGATCCAGCAGGAAGCGGATCCGCGACCTCATGAACGCGCCTCGGGACCCGACGAGCTGCAGTTCCTTCAGCGCGGCCTTCTTCGCTTCGTACACCGTCCGTAGGGCCGGGTCCCCAACGACTTGACCGAGACGGGACTCCAGTTCGAGCACCTCTTTTTCTAGGCGCCCGACCCTGGCCGCCTGCCTCTTGGTCGACCCCCTAGCGTACTCTTGATAGAAGACGCGGACGTGAGCCTTGCCCACGTCCCACCATAGCCTCAAGGAGGGGAAGCCCCCCTGCTTCCTTCTCCAGTCGGACCAGAATCGACGGAACGAGTCCTGGAACCGCACGTTCTCCAGCAGCCCGTTGTTAAAATGACACTTCGCGGACCCCGTCCTCGCACGTAGCGAAGCGAGCTCCGCCGACACCAGGTGGTGGTCCGAACACGGCACCGGCCGCATGGAGGCCGCCGGGACGCAGGAAACGTACGCCCGAGACACGTAAAGGCGGTCGACTCTGGAACTTCCTACTCCAGACCTCACCCAAATCAAGGCGCTGGAGTCGGGGTGGAGATTTCGCCAGACGTCCACCAAGTCGAAGATCCCGACCAGGTCCCTCAACTTCTCCATCGCCGTCATGCTCTGCGAGGCACCGGAGCGGTCCCTCGCCTCGAGGGTGCAGTTAAATTCCCCCCCGAGGACAATGCTGTCGCCGACGTCGACGGAGCCAAGAAGAGCGGAAACCTCTTCGAAGAAGCGCGTTTGCTGCGGGCCGGGCTGAGGGGCGTACACGTTCACGAGATGGAGCGGCACGTCCCCCAGGTGAACCGTTACGTGCAGCAAGTGGCCTGGCACGGGCTCCTCGACCCCCAAGATCTCCGGCTGAAAATGCGGGTCCAGCAAGATGGCCACCCCACGAGAAGTGGCGGTGAGGTGGCTCATGCGGACCTCTCCTTGCCAATCCACGAGCCATGTGGCTTCGTCTCCCGGAACGGTGTGGCTTTCTTCCAGGAAGCATGCCGCATATTTCCCCTCCCGCAGGAGCAAAAAATTGTTAAATCTACGGCTTGCCTCTCTGCCGCCGTTGATGTTGAGGCTGGCTATGGGTATCTTCATGACAAGAGCATAGTGCAACCTCTACCTAACTTATTGTGGGGTGGGGGAGTGGAGTCGTTTGTTGACCTCCACTCCTTCAGCAGCCCAGCGCGGAATTTTTGAGCCAGCGCAGCTCAAGGCCTTGCGCCCTTGATAAGGGCCCGCCCGCGGTCATGGTTTTAGCGGCGGCGCGGAGGGAAGTGATGAGCAACACCGGCTCAGACCACCTTTCCAGGGCCAGACGGGCTTGGTCGCGGCGACCCCGGCACTGGACCAAAAAGTCCCGGAGTTCCTTTACAGGAATGAGGAGGACCTCAGCGGCGGACGCTAGCAGATCCGACGTCTCACTGGCGGTGGACTCGAGATCTTCTCCCGCGTCCTCCAACGAGTCCCCGTTCTCCTGCGGGATGTCGCCGCTAACAGCCGGCCCGTCGACAGCACGAGGTATGGCAAACGGCCCGGCCGCTCCATCCGGCCCTGGCTCTGCCCCGATCCCACCCCCAGGATCGTCGGCAGAGGATTCCCCACTGGGCTCTTTTAAAAGTGGTGCTGGGACGGGAAGCGACAGCAGAAGGGGTACCTCCCCCGCCCCAGGAGCCGGGGATCACGGAGAGACCCGGTTCAGGAAAATCTCCAGGTCCACCAAGTCCCTCAGCTCCAAAGTAGGGGGCGAGGGTTGTTGTTCTTCCCCCTCCCCGCCGCCACCCCCCGGCCCAGCGTGTACAGTATTTTTAAAATTAATCCTATTTTCAGTTTCTTCCGTGCCGAGCGACTCCCGGGGGAAGTTAATTAATAGCTGGGCGGGCTCAGGTTCGGCCTTTTCGACCCCGCCCGCCTCAGTCCCCGGCACGCTCGACCCGGCGGCTACACATTCCTCCGCTGGTCCCACGCCCCCCACGACAGGCAGATCTTTCACGCCATCCCCGGGAGGCAGTGGCTGGGCAGCCTCGACTGCCTCACCCAACCGGGGGACAGATTCCTCGCGCATACAGCGCAATTTGGGAGTGTTGGTGCGGGACACGGGACACGCGGTGGGCACCGACTCCTCCGCGGAGGGATGTTGTTCCCCCTCCGCCTCATTGGAGCAGGGCCTCCTTTTGTTTCTGGGGGTGAGCGGAGGCAAGGAGATCCCATGTCTGCCGAGGTCTCCCGCTCCACTCCCCCCTTCTTATTGTCTTGCCCGCCTCCGAACACCTCTGCGGAATTAGTCAAGGGCTCAGGCACGTGCAAAGGGCACCCCGCGCTCGCCGGTGACGGGGTTGGGCCGAGCACGGTAAACAAGTTGTTTGGCGCAGCGAGGGGACCCGCCTCGTGATGTTTCGCCTTCCTCCGCGCCTTCTTTTCGATTGGAGGCTCACCCTCCCCCCGCCAGAGGCCGTGAAAACAAAGGGCGCCGACGATACCTGCGCACGTACGGCTCCCGGCACGCGGATGCTACTAGGGGGAGGGATGGCGGCGGCGCCAGCCTTGGCCGCCTTCGGTGGATTGGCGGCCTTGGAGGCGGGGCAGTTCTTGCGAACGTGCCCCACCTCCCTACAGGCATGGCACCGCACGCCGTCCGACGTCCAGAAGACGCGGTTGGCAGTCCCCTCTTGCACCACATTGAATTTGCCCTCCGTCGTCTCCTCCCCCGCCAGCCGGACAAAGAGCTGGCGGCGGAAGGAGAACACATGCCGCAGGCTGCTCTCCCTGAGGCCGAGAGGTATGGGGTTGATACCCGACCTTACCTCCCCAAGTTGGTGTAGGTGAGGGAGGAGGAGCTCAGCGGGAACAAAGGTCGGGACGTTTGAAATGATGACCCTCTGCGCGGTGACCTCGAGAGGGTCCACCGGCAGGAACGTCCCGCCCACCGTGAGCCCCTTTTCAAGGGCCAGGGACACCGCCCGCTCAGACCCCAGGAAGAACACAAACTTCCCAGACATCTTGGAGGCTGCAACAATGGCCGCGCGGCCGACTACCCCGGCCATCGCCCGCACGCACTCCTCAATGCTCATTTTGGGGTGAGTGTAGCTCTTGACCCCGTGTTTCTTTGTTATTAGTCTGAACGGTGGCAGTGCAGCAGGAGGCGCAGGAGGCGCCATGGATGTGGACGCCGCCTGCGCATATGTCCTTGCTGGCCCTGCCACCAGCGTGGATGGGGTCGACATCACGGGGTCCCTTTAAGGGCTACACCCACCCCAAAGTCACAGGCCTTAATGGTCTTCATTGGCCTCGTTGGTTTTTTTGAGCAGAGGGAACTCTTAATGGGGCACACCTCTTCCCTAGTTAACGAATGAGGAGGGGCCTTGCTCCCTCTGCTCAGCTGTCTAATTGTTTTTTTTTAATTAGGAGGAAAGGGCTCTCAGAGAGAGAGGGGAGAGGCAGAGGCAGAGAGATTGATAAAGGGGGTGTGGGAAAGAGGGAAGCTGCAAGGGCAGGTCTCCCCTCACAACAATGGGTGGGTGTTTCTTGGGGTGCACTCCCCAGATGGCAAAAAACACAGTCTTTAAATAATGGTCTTCGGGTGGGGGGAGAAAATGTCTTCACCTGGGGTAGCTGCAGCCACACAGGCACACATTCCCAACGATGTTTAATAGAGTAATTAATAGTTTTCAGCCAGGTAGCTCCAGCTATCCCAGGCTTGGCAAAGGGGGAGGGGTGCTTCAGTGGGTTGTGGGACCTAGTTGTAAGCAAGACCCCCACACACGCTTCCACACACACAGCCCCCCCGCGATGTTCCGGCCCTCAAGTTATCTTCTTTCCTCCCCCCACCGATACAACAAAGTCAATTGGGGAATGCACCAAAACACACCCACCTGTCGAAGATGTGGAAGTGATTCTTCCTCCTTCCACACTGGATGGTGTTTCCTCAGGTTGTTCTTTCCCCCTCTCTCCAACTCTGTGTAGTTGTAATAAATGATACTTGTTCAGCTCGCCACCTCTCGCTCTGGATGTTGAGTTGTAGTAAGCCTGGCCCTCTCCTTCTATTCCTGGGCTGTTCTCAGGGCTCACTCCAGGCCTTCTAGACAGGAGCAAAGTAGGTAGCTCCTTCTCTCTCAACAGCCAGGCTCCAACTGAATAGGCCACGCCTCCAAAGCTCCACCATTTGTCCTTATGCATGAAAGTCTTTTAGGAGTAAACAAAAAACATTAAACCGTGCCCCCCGATCTGGGGGAAAGACCAACATTTACAAAGCACTTTTTTTTATATTTTTGTGGTATTTTTGGGGGATATTTTTGGGCACAAAAAACATATTTTTTCTCCACGTGCCCCCTATAAAATGGGAGGGGGACACTAAAAGCACCGGCAATTAAAACAAATTAACTTAAAAACATAAAATCAAATTAAAATGTGGTTGCTGAGCATGATGATGCAATCCAGTCCCTCCGGTGCCCACCTCTCGCGGAAGTCCGCGAGCGTACCGGTGGACACCGCGTGCTCAATTTCCAGGGACACCCTGGACCAGATGTATGCGCAGAAGAGAGGCAGGCAGTCTGCCTGAACGACCCCTTCGACCGCCCGCTGCCTGGACCGGCTGATGACCCCCTTGGCCGTGCCCAGGAGCAGTCCTACGAGGAGGCCCGCGGACCTACCCGCTCCCCTCCGCACAGGGTGCCCGAAGATCAGCATTGTGGGACTGAAGTGCAGCCAGAATTTCAGGAGCAGCAATTTTAAATAACAAAACAGGGGCTGCAACCTCGTGCACTCAATATAATCATGGAACACGGACTCTTCCAGACCGCAGAAATTGCAGGCTGCCTGTGAGCCCGTGAATCGGCTTAAAAATTTATTGCACGGGACTGCTACGTGCACCACCCTGCAGGCCAAGTCCCTGAAAATACTGGGAGGACTCCCGCGTAGAAAGCCCTCCATCGGGGACCCCCGCCTCCTCCGGACAGCACGATGGTACGCCATGGCGTGTCCAGACGGCAGGCGTGCATGGCAGAGTTGAGAGTGTGCAGGAGCAGCCCGTACAGGAAACCCCTCCGCGCGGAACTGAAAGGTACGGAGGGGATTTCCTCGAAGCGGCTCAAGTTGTGAGGCGCCGGCTCCCGAGGGAGGTTCCGGGGTTTGGCACCGATGAGGAATTCCGTCCGGACGGGGGTCAGTTCGGACGGGATCTCCCCACGTGCTTGAGCCTCCTTGATGCACCTAACAGAGTCGGGGCCCAGAGCTGTTTTTAGCAACTCGATGACACCGGCCGCGCGGCATACGTTGGCAGAATTTAGGCGCCGCGCCAGCGTGTCTGGCGCCATCCAGCCCGCTCCTCCGCCATCGAGCAGGTCCCTGACCCTGGTCACCTCACCAGCCACAGCCCTCTCGTCAGACCGCCACCTAAAACCTTGGTCGTGGAGGTATGGATTCCCGAGCAACGGCTCCTGCAGGACGGCCGCCACTCCCGCCGGTGGAGAGCTGCGCTTGGTGGAGACTTGTTCCAGACCCTGATGAGTTCCTTGTAAAAGACAATCAGCTCCCGGAGGGCGGTCCTGACGCCCCCCACACTCATAAACAGGAGCTGCGTGTCGTAGTTGAGGCCGTGCTGCTGGCGGAAGAAATACGTCGCCAGAGCACGCCACCTAGGAGGGGGCTCGAAGTAAAGGTATCTCTGCAGGGTCTGAAGACGGAAAGTCACGAGCTGGATGCTGACGCACACCAACGACTGACCGCCCTCCCCAAGCGGGAGCCTCAAGACTGCCGCAGAGACGCAGTGCTTCCTGTTGTTCCAGAAGAAGTCCACGAGCTTCTTCTGTATCTTGGCGACAAACGCAGGGGGAGGGGTCAAAGTGACCAGCCGGTACCACGACATGGCGGCCACCAGCTGGTTTATGACTAGCGCTCGACCCCTGTAAGACAGCACTCGTAGCAGTCCTGTCCAGCGCCCTAGGCAAGCGGCGACCTTGGCCTCCAGCTCCTGCCAGTTCGCTGGCCAGGCTTCCTCGTCGGGGCTAAGGTAGACTCCCAGATAGAGGAGATGGGTCGTGCTCCAGGCAAAAGGCCTGAGCTCCTCCGGCAGGGAATCCACCCGCCACTGACCCACCAGGAGTCCTGAACATTTCTCCCAGATGATTCTGGCGGAGGATGCGGCCGAGTAAATCTCCTGGCATTCACGCATTCCTCTGCAGGTCAGCGGGATCCTCTACCGCGAGGAGCACGTCATTGGCGCATGCCGAGAGGACGACCTCCACGCCCGGCCGTTGCAGAGACAGTCCCGTCAACCTCGTCCGCAGGAGGCACAGGAAAGGCTCCACGCAGATGGCATATAACTGGCCGGACATGAGGCATCCCTGGCGCACCCCTCTCCCAAAGCGAAGGAGTGCCGTCAAGAACCCGTTAACCTTAATCAGACACTCCGCGGCGGCGTACAAAAGTCGGATCCGGGCGACAAAATGCGTCCCGAACCCGAATGCGCGCAGAGTTCCGAGCAGATAGTCGTGATCTTGGTCGAGAGATAGGAAGGCGACCGACAGACCAGCCTCCTGGGATTAAAGGATGAGGTCCCGGACTAGATGGATGTTATCGTGGATTGTCCGGCCCGGGACCGTGTAGGACTGGTCGTGGGTGGATCATGTGGTCCAGCACGGCGCCAAGGCGAGCAGACATCGCCCTGGCGAAGATTTTGTAGTCCGTGCTGAGGAGGGAGACCGGGCGCCAGTTCTTAAGGAGGCGGAGATCGCCCTTCTTAGGCAGCAGGACGATGACTGCCCTGCGGCAAGAGAGGGGCATCTCCCCGGTCGCCAGACTTTCCCCCAAGACCCGCGTAGTCGCCCCCCAGAACGTCCCAGAACGCCCTGTGGAACTCCACGGTCAGCCCGTCCAGCCCCGGTGATTTTCCCCTCGAGAGCCGGCTTAGCGGAGCTGCCAGATTTTCGGCGCCCTCCGTGCTGACCTTCAGCAGGTCCTCCCACAAAACTCTACGCGCTTCCTCGCTGGACGGCTCCGGAGAGAACAGGGCCCCGTAATATTCACGGGCCCTGTTGTTGACCCCCTCCAGATCCAAGACGAGAGAGCCGTCGTCGGCCAGCAGCGTCAAGAGCTGCTGACGGACAGTCTGTCTATTTTCCAGCGTGTAGAAGAAGGGGGAGCCGCGGTCCAGATCCTGCAGGAACCGAATCCGCGACCTCACGAACGTGCCTCGGGACCCGACGAGCTGCAGGTCCTTCAGCGCGGCCTTCTTCGCTTCGTTCACCGTCCGCAGGGCCGGGTCCCCGACGACTTGACCGAGACGGGACACCAGGTCGATCACCTCTTTTTCTAGGCGCCCAAACCTGGCCGCCAGCCTCTTGGTCGACCCCCTCGCATACTCGACACAGAAGACGCGGACGTGAGCCTTGCTCACATCCCTCCATAGCCTCAAGGAGGGGAAGCCCCTGTTGGTCCTTGTGCATGAATCCCAACAGGTTAGTTTGCAGGTGCAGCAGTTAATCAGGAAGGCGAATGGAATGTTGGCCTTCATTGCGAGAGGGATGGAGTACAAAAGCCGGGAGGTCCTGCTGCAATTTTATAGGGTATTGGTGTGGCCGCACCTGGAGAACTGTGTGCAGTTTTGGTCACTTTACTTAAGGAAGGATATACTGGATTTGGAGGGATTACAGATACCATTCACTCGGCTGATTCCGGAGATGCGGGGGTTACCTTATGATGATCGATTGAGTAGACTGGGTCTTTATTTGTTGGAGTTCAGAAGGATGAGGGCTAATCTTATAGAAACATTTAAAATAATGAAAGGTATAGACAAGATAGATGCAGAGAGGTTGTTTCCACTGGTTGGGAAGACTAGAACTAGGGGGCACAGCCTCAAAATACTGGGGAGCCAAATTAAATCCGAGTTGAGAAGGAATTTCTTCTCCCAGAGGGTTATGAATCTGTGGAATTCTCTGCCCAAGGAAGCAGTTGAGGCTAGCTCATTGAATGTATTCAAATCAAAGTATGATAGATTTTTAACCAATAAGAGAGTTAAGGGTTATGCGGAGCAGGCGGGTAAGTGGAGCTGTCCACGGCCAAATCAGCCATGACCTTGTTGAATGGCGGAGCAGGCTCGAGGTTCCAGATGGCGGACTTCTGTTCCTAATTCTTATGTTTTATGTTCTTATTTTACTACTGGTGGATCGAGGGATATAGCGAGAAATGCTATTGGCAGTTGTGTACAGACCTCCAAACTCCAATAGTGATGTCTGCGAGGGTATGAAACAGGAAATTAGGGCTGCATGCAATAAAAGTGCAGCAGTTAACATGGGTGACTTCAACATGCATAGAAATTGGGCCAACCAAACTGGAAGCAATACGGTGATTGAGGATTTCCTGGAGTGCATAAGGGATGGTTTTCTCGGCCAATATGTCGAGAACCAACTCGGGGGGAGCCATCTAGAACGGGTGTTGTTTAATGAAAGAGGATTAATTAGCAATCTCATTGTGCGATGCCCCTTGGAGAAGAGTGACCATAATAGGGTGGAATTCTACATTAGGATGGAGAATAAAACAGTTAATTCAGAGACCATGGTCCAGAACTTAAAGAAGGGTAACTTTGAAGTTTTGAGGCTTAAATTGGCGAGGATAGATTGGCGAATGATACTTAAGGGGTTGACAGTGGATGGGCAATTGCCGACATTTGGAGACCGCATGGATGAACTACAACCATTGTACATCCCTGTCTGGCATAAAAATAAAAAAGGAAGGTGGCTCAACCGGGTCTATCAAGGGAAATTAAGGATAGTATTAAAGCCAAGGAAGTGGCATACAAATTGACCAAAAATAGCAGTGAACCCGGGGACTGGGAGAAATGTAGAACTCAGCAGAGGCGGACAAAAGTTTTGATTAGGGCAGGGAAAATAGCGTACGAGAGGAAGCGTGCAGGGAACATTAAGACGGACTGCAAAAGTTTCTATAGATATTAAAGAAGAAAAGGTTAGTAAAGGAAAATGTATGTCCCCTGCAGTCAGAATCAGTGGAAGTCATAACAGGGAAAAAAGAAACGGCAGAGCAATTGGATCGGTATTCACTAAGGAGGACACAAACAACCTTACGGATATAAAAGGCGTCAGAGGATCGAGTGAGAAGGACGCACTGAGGTAAATCCTTATTAGTCGGGAAATTATGTTGGTGAAATTGATAGGATTAAAGGCCGATAAATCCCCAGGGTCTGATGGACTGCATCCCAGAGTACCAAAGGAGGTGGCCTTGGAAATAGCATGTGCATTGACAGTCATTTTCCAACATTCCATAGATTCTGGATCAGTTTCTATGGAGTAGAGGTTAGCCAGTGTAACCCAACTTTTTAAAAAAGGAGGGAGACAGAAAACAGGGAATTATAGACCGGTTAGCCTGACATTGGCAGTGGGTAAAATGATCGAATCAATTATTAAGGATGCCATAGCAGCGCATTTGGAAAGAGGTGAAATGATAGGTCCAAGTCAGCATGGATTTGTGAAAGGGAAATCACACATGACAAATCTTCTGGAAATTTTTGAGGATGTTTCCAGTAGAGTGGACAAGGGAGAACCAGTTGATATGGTGTATTTGGACTTACAGAAGACTTTCGACAAGGTCCCACACAAGCGATTAATGTGCAAATTAAAGCACATGGGATTGGGGTTACTGTGCAGACGTAGATTGAGAACTGGTTGTGATACAGGAATCAAACAGTAGGAGTGGCAGGCCATTTCAGAATGGCAGGCAGTGACTCGTGCGGTACCGCAAGGTTCTGTGCTGGGGCCCCAGCTGTTTACACTGTACATTAATGATTTAGACGAGGAGATTAAATGTAGTAACTCCAAATTTGCGGATGACACTAAGTTGGGTGGCAGTGTGAGCTGCGAGGAGGATGCTATGAGGCTGTAGTGACTTGGATAGGTTAGGTGAGTGGGCAAATGCATGGCAGATGAAGTATAATGTGGATATATGTGAGATTATCCACTTTGGTTGTAAAAACAGAGAGACAGATTATTATCTGAATGGTGACAGATTAGGAAAAGGGGAGGTGCAACGAGACCTGGGTGTTATGGTGCATCAGCCATGGAAGGTTGGCATACAGGTACAGCAGGCGGTTAAGAAAGCAAATGTCATATAGGCCTTCATAGCGAGTGGATTTGAGAACAGGAACAGGGAGGTGTTACTGCAGTTGTACAGGGCCTTGCTGAGGCCACACCTGGAGTATTGTGTACAGTTTCGGTCTCCTAACTTGAGCAAGGACATTCTTGCTACCAAGGGAGTGCAGCGGAGGCTCACCAGACTGATTCCCGGGATGGCGTGATTGACACATCAAGAAAGACTGGTTCAACTGGGCTTGTATTCACTGGAGTTCAGAAGAATGAGATGGGATCTCCTAGAAACGTTAAACATTCTGATGGGTTTAGACAGGTTAAATGCAGGAAGAATGTTCGTAATGTTGGGGAAGTCCAGAACCAGGGGTCTCAGTCTAAAGACAAGGGATAAGCCATTTTGGACCGAGATGAGGAGAAACATCTTCACCCAGAGAGTGGTGAACCTGTGGAATTCTCTACCACAGAAAGCTGTTGAGGGCAATTCACTAAATATATTCAAAAAGGAGTTCGATGTCGGCCTTACTACTAGGGGGATCAAGGGGTATGGCGACAAAGCAGGAATGGGGTACTGAAGTTGCATGTTCACCCATGAACTCATTGAATGGCCGACTCCTGCACCTATTTTCTATGTTTCCATGCCATGTTTCTATGACAGGACTGTGACCCCTGTGGGACTGGACTTAGTCCCTGTGAGACAGGACTTTGACTCCTGTTGGACTGGACTGTGATCTCTGAGGGACTGAACTGTGATCCATGTGGGACTGGACTGTGCCCCCTTTGGACTTGACAATTATCTCTGTGGGACTGGACTGTGATCCATGTGGGACTGGACTGATACCCCTGTGGCACTGGATTGTGAGCACTGTGGGACTGGACTGTGAACCTTGTGGGACTGGACTGTGACCCCTGTGGGACTGGAATGTGATCTCTGTGGGACAGGACTGTGATCCATGTGGGACTAGACTGTGATCCATGTGGTACTGGACTGTGATCCATGTGGGACTAGACTGTGATCCATGTGGTACTGGACTATGATCCATGTGGGACTGGACTATGACCACTGTGGAATTGGATTGTGATCCCTGTGGGACTGGACTGCAGTCCCTGTGGGACTGAACTGTGAACCCTATGGGATTGGAATGTGATCCATGTGGGACTGGACTGTGAACCCTGTGGGACTGGACTGTAATCCCTGTGCGACAGGGCCCTGACCCCTGTGGGACAGGACTGTGATCCCTGTGGGACTGCACTGTGATCCCAGTATGGCTATACTGCGATCCCTGTGGGAATGGACTGTGATACCTGTGGGTCTGGACTGTGCTCTCTGTGGGACGGGACTGTGATCCCTTTGGGACTGGACTGTGATCCCTGTGGGACAGGACTGTGATCCCTGACGGACTGGACTGTGACCCCTGTGGAACTTGACTGTGATCCCTGTGGGACAGGATTATGATCCCTGTGGGATTGGACTGTGATCCCTCTGGTACTGGTCTATGACCACGCTTGTGACAGGACTGTGATCCTTGTGGCACTGGACTGTGATCCCTGTGGAACTGAGCTGTGACCCTGTGGGAGTGCACTGTGATCCCTGTGGGAGTGGATTCGGACCGCTGTATGACAGGCCTCTGACCCCTGTGGGACGGGACCGTGATCCCTGTGTGACTGGACTGTGACCCACGAGTGAGTGGACTGTGATGGCTATGGGAGTGGACTGTGACCCCTGTGGGATTGGACAGTGATCCCTGTGGGACTAGACTGTGATCTCTGTGGTACTGGGCTGTGATCATTATGCGACTGGACTGTGATACCTGTGGGACTGGACTGAGATATCTGTGGGACTGGAATGAGATTACTGTGGGACTGGACTGTCATACCTGTGGGACTGGACTGTGACAACTGTGGGATTGGACTGTGACCCCTGTGGGACTGGACTGTGATCCCAGTGGGACTGGACTGTGACCCCTGTGGGACTGGACAGTGATTCCAGTGGGACTGGACTGTGACCCCTGTGGGATTGGACTGTAATCCCTGTGGGACTGGACTGTGACCCCTGTGGAACTTAACTGTGATCCCTGTGGGACTGGACTGTGAACCCTGTGGGAATGGACTGTGATCCTGTGGTACTGGTCTATGACCACGCTTGTGAAAGGACTGTGATCCTTGTGGCACTGGACTGTGATCCCTGTGGAACTGAACTGTGACCCTGTGGGAGTGGACTGCGATCCCTGTGGGAGTGGATTCTAACCGCTGTGAGACTGGACCGTGATCCGTGTGGGACAGGACTCTGAACCCTGTGGGACTGGAACGTGATCCCTGTGGGACTCGACTGTGACCCCTGTCGGACTGAACTATCATTCCTGTGGGACTGGACTGAGATCCCTGTGGGACTGATCTGTGATTCACGAGTGAGTGGATGTGATGGCTGTGGGAGTGGACTGTGACCCCTGTGGGATTGGACTTTGTTCCCTGGGGATTGTACTATGATCCATGTGGGACTGGACTATGATCCATGTGGGACTGGACGGTGATCCCTGTGGGACTGGACTGTGATCCCTGTGAGACTGGATTGTGATCGCTGTGGGACTCAACTGCGCTCCCTATGGTACTGGACTGTCAACCCTGTGGGACCAGACTGTGATCTCTGTGGGACTGGACTGTGATTATTATGCGACTGACTGTGATACCTGTGGGTCTGGACTGAGATCCCTGTGGGACGGAAATGAGAACCCTGTGGGACTGGACTGTCATACCTGTGGGACAGGACTGTGACAACTGTGGGACTGAACTGTGACCCTTGTGCGACAGCACTGTGATCCCTGTGGGACTGGACTGTGACCCCTTTGAGACAGGACTGTGATCCTAGTGGGAATGGACTCTGACCCCCGTGGGACTGGACTGTGACCCCTGTGAGATTGGACTGTGATCCCTGTGGGACTGGACTGTGACCCCTTTGAGACAGGACTGTGATCCTAGTGGGAATGGACTCTGATCCCTGTGGGACTGGATTGTGAACCCTGTGAGATTGGACTGTGATCCCTGTGGGACTGGTCTGTGATCCCAGTGGAACTGGACTGTGATCCCAGTGGAACAGGACTGTGATCCCTGTGGGACTGGAGAGTGATTTCTGTGGGACTGGACTGTGATACCTGTGGGACTGGACTGTGATTCCTGTGGGACTGGACTGTGATCCCTGTGGGACTGAACTGTGATACCTGTGGGTCTGGACGGTGATCCCTGTGGGACGGGACGGTGATCCCTTTGGGACTGGACTATGATCCCTGTGGGATTGGACTGTGATCCCTGAGGGACTGGACTGTGACCCCTGTGGAACTTGACTGTGATCCCTGTGGGACTGAACTGTGACCCTGTGGGAGTGGACTGTGCTCCCTGTGGGACAGGACGCTGAACCCTGTGGGACTGGACCGTGATCCCTGTGGGACAGGACGCTGAACCCTGTGGGACTGGACCGTGATCCCTGTGGGATTGGACTGTGACCCCTGTGGGACTGGACTGTGATCCCTGTGCGACAGGACCTTGACCCTTGTGGGACTGGACTGTGATCCCTGTGGGACTGGACTGTGATACCTGTGGGTCTGGACTGTGATCCCTGTGGGACGGGACTGTGATCCCTTTGGGACTGGACTCTGATTCCTGTGGGACTGGACTGTGATCCCTGAGAGACTGGACTGTGACGCTTGTGGAACTTGACTGTGATCCCTGTGGGATTGGTCTGTGATCTCTGTATGACAGGACCTTGACCCCTGTGGGACTGGACTGTGATCCTTGTGGGACTGTACTGTGCTTCATGCCGGACTGCACTGTGAATCCTGTGGGAATAGACTGTGATACCTGTGGGACTGTACCGAGATCCCTGTGGGACTGGAATGTGATCCCTGTGGGACTGGACTGTCATACCTGTGGGACAGGACTGTAACAACTGTGGGACTGGACTGTGATCCCTGTGGGACTGGACTGTGAACCCTGTGGGATTGGACTGTGATCCTGTGGTACTGGTCTATGACCATGCTTGTGAAAGGACTGTGATCCTTGTGGCACTGGACTGTGATCCCTGTGGAACTGAACTGTGACCCTGTGGGAGTGGACTGCGATCCCTGTGGGAGTGGATTCTAACCGCTGTGAGACTGGACCGTTATCCCTGTGGGACAGGACTCTGACCCCTGTGAGACTGGAACGTGATCCCTGTGGGACTCGACTGTGACCCCTGTCGGACTGAACTGTCATTCCTGTGGGACTGGACTGAGATCCCTGTGGGACTGATCTGTGATTCACGAGTGAGTGGATGTGATGGCTGTGGGAGTGGACTGTGACCCCTGTGGGATTGGACTTTGTTCCCTGGGGATTGTACTGTGATCCATGTGGGACTGGACTATGATCCATGTGGGACTGGACTGTGATCCCAGTGGGACTGGACTGTGATCCCTGTGAGACTGGATTGTGATCGCTGTGGGACTCGACTGCGCTCCCTGTGGTACTGGACAGTCAACCCTGTGGGACCAGACTGTGATCTCTGTGGGACTGGACTGTGATTATTATGCGACTGACTGTGATACCTGTGGGTCTGGACTGAGATCCCTGTGGGAAGGAAATGAGAACCCTGTGGGACTGGACTGTCATACCTGTGGGACAGGACTGTGACAACTGTGGGACTGAACTGTGACCCTTGTGGGACAGCACTGTGATCCCTGTGGGACTGTACTGTGACCCCTTTGAGACAGGACTGTGATCCTAGTGGGAATGGACTCTGATCCCCGTGGGACTGGACTGTGACCCCTGTGAGATTGGACTGTGATCCCTGTGGGACTGGACTGTGAACCCTTTGAGACAGGACTGTGATCCTAGTGGGAATGGACTCTGATCCCTGTGGGACTGGACTGTGAACCCTGTGAGATTGGACTGTGATCCGTGTGGGACTGGTCTGTGATCCCAGTGGAACTGGACTGTGATCCCAGTGGAACAGGACTGTGATCCCTGTGGGACTGGAGAGTGATTTCTGTGGGATTGGACTGTGATACCTGTGGGACTGGACTGTGATTCCTGTGGGACTGGACTGTGATCCCTGTGGGACTGAACTGTGATACCTGTGGGTCTGGACGGTGATCCCTGTGGGACGGGACGGTGATCCCTTTGGGACTGGACTATGATCCCTGTGGGATTGGACTGTGATCCCTGAGGGACTGGACTGTGACCCCTGTGGAACTTGACTGTGATCCCTGTGGGACTGAACTGTGACCCTGTGGGAGTGGACTGTGCTCCCTGTGGGACAGGACGCTGAACCCTGTGGGACTGGACCGTGATCCCTGTGGGACAGGACGCTGAACCCTGTGGGACTGGACCGTGATCCCTGTGGGATTGGACTGTGACCCCTGTGGGACTGGACTGTGATCCCTGTGCGACAGGACCTTGACCCTTGTGGGACTGGACTGTGATCCCTGTGGGACTGGACTATGATACCTGTGGGTCTGGACTGTGATCCCTGTGGGACGGGACTGTGATCCCTTTGGGACTGGACTCTGATTCCTGTGGGACTGGACTGTGATCCCTGAGGGACTGGACTGTGACGCTTGTGGAACTTGACTGTGATCCCTGTGGGATTGGACTGTGATCTCTGTATGACAGGACCTTGACCCCTGTGGGACTGGACTGTGGTCCTTGTGGGACTGTACTGTGCTCCATGCCGGACTACACTGTGAATCCTGTGGGAATAGACTGTGATACCTGTGGGACTGTACTGAGATCCCTGTGGGACTGGAATGTGATCCCTGTGGGACTGGACTGTCATACTTGTGGGACAGGACTGTAACAACTGTGGGACTGGACTGTGATTCCTGCGGGACTGGACTGTGATCCCTTTGGGACTGGACTGTGACCCCTGTGGGACAGGACTGATATCCCTGTGGGACTGGACTGTGATTCCTGTGGGACTGGTCTGTGATCCCAGTGGGACTGGACTGTGATCCCAGTGGGACTGGACTGTGATCCCAGTGGGACTGGACTGTGATCCCTGTGGGACTGTACTGTGATCCCTGTGGACTGGACTGTGAACCCTGTGGGACTTGACTGTGATCCCTGTAGGACTGCACTGTGATCCCTGTTGTTCTGGCGTGTGATCCCTGTGGGACTGGACTGTGATACCTGTGGGTCTCGACTGTGATCCCTGTGGGACTGGACGGTGATGCCTTTGGGACTGGACTGTGATCCCTGTGGGACAGGACTGTGATCCCTGTGGAACTTGACTGTAATCCCTGTGGGACTCAACTGTGACCCTGTGGGAGTGGTCTGTGATCCCTGTGGGAGTGGATTCTAACCGCTGTCGGACCGGACAGTGATCCCTGTGGGACAGGACTCTGACCGCTGTGGGACTGGACCGTGATCCCTGTGGGACTGGACTGTGACCCATGTGGGACTGGACTGTGATCCCTGTGCGACATGACCTTGACCCCTGTGGGACTGGACAGTGATCCCTGTGAGACTGTACTGTGATCCCTGTGGGACGATACTGTGATCCCTGTGGGACTGGACTGTGATCCCTGTTCTTCTGGAGTGTGATCCCTGTGGGACTGGACTGTGATACCTATGGGTCTGGACTGTGAACCCTGTGGGACGGGACTGTGATCCCTTTAGGACTGGACTCTGATCCCTGTGGGACTGTACTGTGATCCCTGAGGGACTGGACTGTGGCGGTTGTGGAACTTGACTGTGATCCCTGTGGGACTGGACTGTGATCCCTTTGGGACTGGACTATGATCCCTGTGGGATTGGACTGTGATCCCTGAGGGACTGGACTGTGACCCCTGTGGAACTTGACTGTGATCCCTGTGGGACTGAACTGTGACCCTGTGGGAGTGGACTGTGCTCCCTGTGGGACAGGACGCTGAACCCTGTGGGACTGGACCGTGATCCCTGTGGGACAGGACGCTGAACCCTGTGGGACTGGACCGTGATCCCTGTGGGATTGGACTGTGACCCCTGTGGGACTGGACTGTGATCCCTGTGCGACAGGACCTTGACCCTTGTGGGACTGGACTGTGATCCCTGTGGGACTGGACTGTGATACCTGTGGGTCTGGACTGTGATCCCTGTGGGACGGGACTGTGATCCCTTTGGGACTGGACTCTGATTCCTGTGGGACTGGACTGTGATCCCTGAGGGACTGGACTGTGACGCTTGTGGAACTTGACTGTGATCCCTGTGGGATTGGACTGTGATCTCTGTATGACAGGACCTTGACCCCTGTGGGACTGGACTGTGATCCTTGTGGGACTGTACTGTGCTCCATGCCGGACTACACTGTGAACCCTGTGGGAATAGACTGTGATACCTGTGGGACTGTACTGAGATCCCTGTGGGACTGGAATGTGATCCCTGTGGGACTGGACTGTCATACCTGTGGGACAGGACTGTAACAACTGTGGGACTGTAGTGATCCCTGTGGGACTGGACTGCGATCCCAGTGAGACTGGACTGTGATTCCTGCGGGACTGGACTGTGATCCCTTTGGGACTGGACTGTGACCCCTGTGGGACAGGACTGATATCCCTGTGGGACTGGACTGTGACCCCTTTGAGACTGGACTGTGATCCCTGTGGGACTGGACTGTGATTCCTGTGGGAACGGTCTGTGATCCCAGTGGGACTGGACTGTGATCCCAGTGGGACTGGACTGTGATCCCTGTGGGACTGTACTGTGATCCCTGTGGGACTGGACTGTGAACCCTGTGGGACTTGACTGTGATCCCGGTAGGACACTGTGATCCCTGTGGTTCTGGCGTGTGATCCCTGTGGGACTGGACTGTGATACCTGTGGGTCTCGACTGTGATCCCTGTGGGACGGGTCGGTGATGCCTTTGGGACTGGACTGTGATCCCTGTGGGACAGGACTGTGATCCCTGTGGAACTCGACTGTAATCCCTGTGGGACTCAACTGTGACCCTGTGGGAGTGGTCTGTGATCCCTGTGGGAGTGGATTCTAACCGCTGTCGGACCGGACAGTGATCCCTGTGGGTTAGGACTCTGACCGCTGTGGGACTGGACCGTGATCCCTGTGGGACTGGACTGTGACCCATGTGGGACTGGACTATGATCCCTGAGCGACATGACCTTGACCCCTGTGGGACTGGACTGTGATCCCTGTGAGACTGTACTGTGATCCCTGTGGGACTATACTGTGATCCCTGTGGGACTGTACTGTGATCCCTGAGGGACTGGACTGTGACGGTTGTGGAACTTGACTGTGATCCCTGTGGGACTGGACTGTGATCCCTGCGGGATTGGACAGTGAACCCTGTGGTACAGGTCTATCACCACGCTTGTGACAGGACTGTGATCCTTGTGGCACTGGACTGTGACCTCTGTGGAACTGAACTGAGACCCTGTGGGAGTGCACTGTGATCCCTGTGGGACTGGACCCTGATCCTTGTGGGACTGGACTGTGAATCACGAGTGAGTGGACTGTGATCCCTGTGGGGCTGGACTGTGATCCCTGTGGGACTGGACTGTGATCGCTGTAGGACTCGACTGCGATCCCTGTGGTAGTGGAATATGAACCCTGTGGGACTGGACTGTGACCCCTGTGGGACTGGACTGTGAAGCCTGTGGGACTAATCCGTGACCCCTTTGAGACTGGACAGTGATCCCAGTGGGACTGAACTTTGATCCCTGTGGGACTGGATTGTGACCCCTGTGGGACTGGACTGTGATCCCTGAGGGACTGGACTTTGACCCCTGTGGAACTTGACTCTGATCCATGTGGGACTGGACTGTGATACCTGCGTGACTGGACTGTGACCCCTGTGGATCTTGACTGTGATGCCTGTGGAACTGAACTGTGACCCTGTGGGAGTGGACTGTGATCCTTGTGGGAGTAGATTCCAACCGCTGTGGGACTGGACCGTGATCCCTGTGGGACAAGACTCTGATACCTGTCGGACTGGACTGTGACTCTTGTGGGACTGGTCTGTGATCTTTGTGGGACTGGACTGTGATCTTTGTGGGACTGGACTGTGATCCCAGTGGGACTGAACTGTGATCCACGAGTGAATGGACTGTGATCGCTGTGGGACTGGAATGTGATACTTGTGGGACTGGAATGTGACACCTGTGGGACTGGATTGTGACTCCTGTGGGACTGAACTGTGATCCACGAGTGAATGAATTGTGATCTCTGTGGGACTGGAATGTGATCCCTGTGGTACTGGACTGTGACCCCTGTGGAACTGGACTGTGATCCATGTGAGACTTGACTGTGAACCGTGTGGGACTGGACCGTGATTTCTGTCGGACTGAACTGTGACACTGTGGGAGTGGACTGTGAACCCTGTGGGAGTGACTGTGATCCATGTGGGACTGGACTGTGATCTCTGTGGACTGGACTATGACAACTGTGTAACTGGAATGTGAAACCTGTGGGACTGGACTGTATCTCCTGTAGGACTGAACTGTGATCCCTGTGGGACTGGACTGTGATCTCTGTGGGGCACGACTGCGATCTCTGTGTGACTGGACTGTGATCGCTGTGGGACTGCAGTGTGATCCCAGTGGGACTGGACTGTGAACGCTGTGGGACTGGACTGTTATCGCTGTGGGAGTGGAATGTGATACCCGTGGGACTGGACTGTGATACCTGTGGGACAGGACTGTGATCCCTGTGGAACTCGACTGTAATCCCTGTGGGACTCAACTGTGACCCTGTGGGAGTGGTCTGTGATCCCTGTGGGAGTGGATTCTAACCGCTGTCGGACCGGACAGTGATCCCTGTGGGACTGGACTGTGATCCATGTGGGACTGGACGGTGATCCCTGTGCGACATGACCTTGACCCCTGTGAGACTGGACTGTGATCCCTGTGAGTCTGTACTGTGATCCCTGTGGGACTATACTGTGATCCCTGTGGGACTGGACTGTGATCCCTGTTCTTCTGGAGTGTGATCCCTGTGGGACTGGACTGTGATACCTATGGGTCTGGACTGTGATCCCTGTGGGACGGGACTGTGATCCCTTTAGGACTGGACTCTGATCCCTGTGGGACTGTACTGTGATCCCTGAGGGACTGGACTGTGACGGTTGTGGAACTTGACTGTTATCCCTGTGGGACTGGACTGTGATCCCTGCGGGATTGGACTGTGATCCCTGTGGTACTGGTCTATCACCACGCTTGTGACAGGACTGTGATCCTTGTGGCACTGGACTGTGACCTCTGTGGAACTGAACTGAGACCCTGTGGGAGGGCACTGTGATCCCTGTGGGAGTGGATTCTGACCGCTGTGTGACAGGACTCTGAACCCTGTGCGACTGGACCCTGATCCTTGTGGGACTGGACTGTGAACCACGAGTGAGTGGACAGTGATCCCTGTGGGACTGGACTGTGATCCCTGTGGGACTGGACTGTGATCGCTGTAGGACTCGACTGCGATCCCTGTGGTACTGGAATATGAACCCTGTGGGACTGGACTGTGACCCCTGTGGGACTGGACTGTGAAGCCTGTGGGACTGGTCCGTGACCCCTTTGAGACTGGACAGTGATCCCAGTGGGACTGAACTGTGATCCCTGTGGGACTGGATTGTGACCCCTGTGGGACTGGACTGTGATTCCTGAGGGACTGGACTTTGACCCCTGTGGAACTTGACTCTGATCCATGTGGGACTGGACTGTGACCCCTGTGGATCTTGACTGTGATGCCTGTGGAACTGAACTGTGACCCTGTGGGAGTGGACTGTGATCCTTGTGGGAGTGGATTCCAACCGCTGTGGGACTGGACCGTGATCCCTGTGGGACAAGACTCTGATACCTGTCGGACTGGACTGTGACTCTTGTGGGACTGGACTGTGATCTTTGTGGGACTGGACTGTGATCCCAGTGGGACTGAACTGTGATCCACGAGTGAATGGACTGTGATCGCTGTGGGACTGGAATGTGATACTTGTGGGACTGGAATGTGACACCTGTGGGACTGGATTGTGACTCCTGTGGGACTGAACTGTGATCCACGAGTGAATGAATTGTGATCTCTGTGGGACTGGAATGTGATCCCTGTGGTACTGGACTGTGACCCCTGTGGAACTGGACTGTGATCCATGTGAGACTTGACTGTGAACCGTGTGGGACTGGACCGTGATTTCTGTCGGACTGAACTGTGACACTGTGGGAGTGGACTGTGAACCCTGTGGGAGTGACTGTGATCCATGTGGGACTGGACTGTGATCTCTGTGGACTGGACTATGACAACTGTGTAACTGGAATGTGAAACCTGTGGGACTGGACTGTATCTCCTGTAGGACTGAACAGTGATCCCTGTGGGACTGGACTGTGATCTCTGTGGGGCACGACTGCAATCTCTGTGAGACTGGACTGTGATCGCTGTGGGACTGCAGTGTGATCCCAGTGGGACTGGACTGTGAACGCTGTGGGACTGGACTGTTATCGCTGTGGGAGTGGAATGTGATACCTGTGGGACTGGACTGTGATAGCTGTGGGACTGGACTCTGATAACTGTGGGACAGGACTGTGACCCCATTGGGACTGGATTCTGATCACTGTGGGACTGGACTATTATGCCTGTGGGACTGAACTGCGATCCCTGAGAGACTGGAATGTGATCCCTGTGGAACAGGACTGTTATCCCTGTGAAACTGGACTTTGATCCCTGTGGAACTGGACTGTGACCCCTGTGCGACTGGACTGTGACCCTGCGGGACTGGCCTGTGATCCCCGTGGAACTGGACAATGATCCCTGTGGGACGGGACTGTAATCCCTTTGGGACTGGACTGCGATCCCTGTGGGACTGTACTGTGATCCCTGTGGGACAGGACTGTGACCCCTGTGTGATTGGAGTCTGATCCCTGTGTGGCTGGACTGTGATCCCTGTGGTACTGTTCTATGACCACGCTTGTGACAGGACTGTGATCCTTGTGGCACTGGACTGTGATCCCTGTGGAACTGAACTGTGACCCTGTGGTAGTGGACTGAGATCCCGGTGGGACTGGACTGATATCCCTGTGGGTCTGGACTGCTTTTTCTGTGGGACTGGACTGTGACAAATGTGGGACTGGACTGTGATACCTGTGGGACTGGACTGTGATCCCTGTGAGATTGGACTGTGACCCCTGAGGGACTGGACTATGATCCCTGTGGGACTATACTGTGATCCCTGTGGGACTGGACTGTGATCCCTGTGGTTCTGGATTGTGATCCCTGTGGGACTGGACTGTGACACCTGTTGGACTGGAATGTGACCCCTGTGGGACTGGATTGTGACCCCTGTAGGACTGAACTGTGATCGACGAGTGAATGGACTGTGATCTCTGTGGGACTGGAATGTGATCCCTGTGGTACTGGACTGTGACCCCTGTGGAACTGGACTGTGATCCACGTGAGACTTGACTTTGACCCCTGTGGGACTGGACTGTGATTCCTGTAGGACTGAACTGTGACACTGGGAGTGAAATGTGAATCATGTGGGAGTGACTGTGACCCCTGTGGGTCTGGAGTGTGATTCCTGTAGGACTGAACTGTGACACTGTGGGAGTGGACTGTGAACCCTGTGGGAGTGACTGTGATCCATGTGGGACTGGACTGTGATCTCTGTGGGACTGGACTATGACAACTGTGCAACTGGAATGTGATACCTGTGGGACTGGAGTGTATCTCCTGTAGGACTGAACTGTGATCCCTGTGGGACTGGACTGTGATCTCTGTGGGACACGACTGCGATCTCTGTGAGACTGGACTGCGATCGCTGTGGGACTGCACTGTGATCCCAGTGGGACTGGACTGTGAACGCTGTGGGACTTGACTGTGATCGCTGTGGGAGTGGAATGTGATACCTGTAGGACTGGACTGTGATCCCTGTGGGACGGGACTGTGAACGCTGTGGGACTGGACTGTGATACCTGTGGGAGTGGACTGTGATAACTGTGAGACTAGACTGTGATACCTGTGGGACTGGACTCTGATCACTGTGGGACAGGACTTTGACCCCTGTGGGACTGGACTCTGATCACTGTGGGACTGAACTGTGAAAATGTGGGAGTGGATTGTGAACCCTGTGGGAGTGACTGTGATCCATGTGGGACTGGACTGTGATCTCTGTGGGACTGGACTATGACAACTGTGTAACTCGAATGTGATACCTGTGGGACTGGACTGTGGCTCCTGTAGGATTTTACTGTGATCCCTATGGGACTGGACTGTGATCGCTGTGGGACTGGAATGTGATACCTTTGGGACTGGACTGTGATACATGTGGGACTGGACTGTGATAACTGTGGGACTGGACTGCGACCCCTGTGGGACTGTAATATGACCCCTGTGGGACTGAACTGTGAAACTGTGGGATTGGACTGTGAACCCTGTGGGAGTGACTGTGATCCATGTGGGACTTGACTGTGATCTCTGTGGGACTTGACTATGACAACTGTGTAACTCGAATGTGATACCTGTGGGACTGGACTGTGGCTCTCGGAGGATTTTACAGTGATCCCTATGGGACTGGACTGTGATCGCTGTGGGACTGGAATGTGATACCTGTGGGACTGGACTGTGATACATGTGGGACTGGACTGTGATACCTGTGGGACTGGACTGCGACCCCTGTGGGACTGGAATGTGATCCCTGTGGGACTGGACTCTGATCACTGTGGGACTGGACTATTATCCCTGTGGGACTGGATTCTGATCATTGTGGGAAGGACTGTGACCTCTGTGGGACTGAACTGCGATCCCTGAGGGACTGGAATGTGATCACTGTGGGAGTGGACTGTGATCCCTGTGGTACTCGACTGTGAACCCTGTGGGACTGGACTGTGATCCTTGTGGGACTGGACTGTGATCCCTGTGGAACTGGACTGTTATTCCTGTGAGACTGGACTTTGTTCCCTGTGGAACTGGACTGTGCCCCTGTGCGACTGGACTGTGACGCTGCGGGCCTGGCCTGTGATCCCCGTGGAACTGGACAATGATCCCTGTTCGACTGGGCTGTGTTCCCAGTGGAAATGGACTGTGCTCCCCGTGGTCCTGGACTGTGATCCCTGTGGAACTGGACTGTGATACCTGTGGGTCTTGCTGTGATCCCTGTGGGACGGGACTGTAATCCCTTTGGGACTGGACTGTGATCCCTGTGGGATTGTACTGTGATCCCTGGTGGACTGGACTGTGATCCCTGTGTGTTTGGACTGTGATCCCTGATGGATGGGACTGTGATCCCTGTGTGACTGGACTGTGATCCCTGTTGTACTCATCTATGACCACGCTTGTGACAGGACTGTGCTGCTTGTGGCACTGGACTGTGATCCCTGTGGAACTGAACTGTGACCCTGTGGGAGTGGACTGAGATCCCGGTGGGACTGGACTGAGATCCCTGTGGGACTGGACTGCTATTTCTATGGGACTGGATGTGACAAATGTGGGACTGGACTGTGATACCTGTGGGACTGGACTGTGATCCCTGTGAGATTGGACTGTGACCCGTGTGGGACTAGACTGTGATTCCTGTAGGACTGAACTGTGACACTATGTGAGTGGACTGTGAACCCTGTGGGAGTGGCTGTGATCCATGTGGGACTGGACTGTGATCTCTGTGGGACTGGACTATGGCAACTGTTTAACTGTAATGTGATAACTGTGGGACTGGACTGTGTCTCCTGTAGGACTGACTTGTGATCCCTGTGGGACTGGACTGTGATCTCTGTGGGACTCGACTGTGATCCCAGTGGGACTGGACTGTGACCGCTGTGGGACTGGACTGTGATACCTGTGGGACTGGAATCTGATCACTGTGGGACAGGACTGTTACCCCTGTGGGACTGGACTCTGATCACTGTGGGACTGGAATGTGAATCTTGTGGGACTGGACTGTGATTAATGTTGGACTGGACTGTGATCCCTGTGGAACTGGACTGTTGTCACTGTGGGACTGGACATTGATCCCTGTGAAACTGGACTGTGACGCCTGTGCGACTGGACTGTGACACTGCGGGACTGGCCTGTGATCCCCGTGGAACTGGACAATGATCCCTGGTCGACTGGACTGTGATCCCTGTAGAAATGGACTTTGATCCCTGTGGTTCTGGACTGTGATCCCTGCGGAACTGGACTGTGATACCTGTGGGTCTGGCTGTGATTCCTGTGGGACGGGACTGTAATCCCTTTGGGACTGGACTGTTACCCATTTGTGATTGGTCTGTGAACCCTGTGGGATTGGACTTTGATCCCTGTTGGACTGGACTTTGATCCCTGTGGTTCTGGGCTGTGATCCCTGTGGAACTGAACTGTGAAGCTGTGGGAGTGTACTGAGATCCCGGTGGGACTGGACTAAGATCCCTGTGGGACTGGACTGCTCGTTCCGTGGGACTGGACTGTGACAAATGTGGGACTGGACTTTGATACCTGTGGGACTGGACTGTGATCCCTGTGAAACCTGACTGTAATCCCTGTGGGACTCAACTGTGACCCTGTGGGAGTGGTCTGTGATCCCTGTGGGAGGGGATTCTAACCGCTGTCGGACCGGACATTGATCCCTGTGGGACTGGACTGTGACCCATGTGGGACTGGACTGTGATCCCTGTGCGACATGACCTTGACCCCTGTGGGACTGGACTGTGATCCCTGTGGGACTATACCGTGATCCCTGTGGGACTGGACTGTGATACCTGTTCTTCTGGAGTGTGATCCCTGTGGGACTGGACTGTGATACCTATGGGTCTGGACTGTGATCCCTGTGGGACGGGACTGTGATCCCTTTAGGACTGGACTCTGATCCCTGTGGGACTGTACTGTGATCCCTGAGGGACTGGACTGTGACGGTTGTGGAACTTGACTGTGATCCCTGTGGGACTGGACTGTGATCCCTGCGGGATTGGACTGTGATCCCTGTGGTACTGGTCTATCACCACGCTTGTGACAGGACTGTGATCCTTGTGGCACTGGACTGGGACCTCCGTGGAACTGAACTGAGACCATGTGGGAGTGCGCTGTGATCCCTGTGGGAGTGGATTCTGACCGCTGTGTGACAGGACTCTGAACCCTGTGGGACTGGACCCTGATTCTTGTGGGACTGGACTGTGAACCACGAGTGAGTGGACTGTGATCCCTGTGGGACTGGACTGTGATCCCTGTGGGACTGGACTGTGATCGCTGTAGGACTCGACTGCGATCCCTGTGGTACTGGAATATGAACCCTGTGGGACTGGACTGTGACCCCTGTGGGACTGGAATGTGAAGCATGTGGGACTGGTCCGTGACCCCTTTGAGACTGGACAGTGATCCCAGTGGGACTGGACTGTGACCCACTGTGGGACTGGACTGTGACCCCTGTGGGACTGGACTGTGATCCCTGAGGGACTGGACTTTGACCCCTGTGGAACTTGACTCTGATCCCTGTGGGACTGGACTGTGATACCTGAGGGACTGGACTGTGACCCCTGTGGATCTTGACTGTGATGCCTGTGGAACTGAACTGTGACCCTGTGGGAGTGGACTGTGATCCTTGTGGGAGTGGATTCCATCCGCTGTGGGACTGGACCGTGATCCCTGTGGGACAGGAATCTGATACCTGTCGGACTGGACTGTGACTCTTGTGGGACTGGACTGTGATCTTTGTGGGACTGGACTGTGATCCCAGTGGGACTGAACTGTGATCCACGAGTGAATGGACTGTGATCGCTGTGGGACTGGACTGTGATACCTGTGGGACTGGAATGTGACACTTGTGGGACTGGATTGTGACTCCTGTGGGACTGAACTGTGATCCACGAGTGAATGAATTGTGATCTCTGTGGGACTGGAATGTGATCCCTGTGGTACTGGACTGTGACCCCTGTGGAACTGGACTGTGATCCATGTGAGACTTGACTGTGAACCGTGTGGGACTGGACCGTGATTTCTGTTTGACTGAACTGTGACACTGTGGGAGTTGACTGTGAACCCTGTGGGAGTGACTGTGATCCATGTGGGACTGGACTGTGATCTCTGTGGGACTGGACTATGACAACTGTGCAACTGGAATGTGATAACTGTGGGACTGGACTGTATCTCCTGTAGGACTGAACTGTGATCCCTGTGGGACTGGACTGTGATCTCTGTGGGACACGACTGCGATCTCTGTGAGACTGGACTGCGATCGCTGTGGGACTGCACTGTGATCCCAGTGGGACTGGACTGTGAACGCTGTGGGACTTGACTGTGATCGCTGTGGGAGTGGAAGGTGATACCTGTTGGACTGGACTGTGATACCTGTGGGACTGGACTGTGACCACTGTGGGACTGGTTTGTGATCACTGTGGGACTGGACTATAATCCCGGTGGGACTGGACTCTGATCACTGTGGGACAGGACTGTGACTCCTGTGGGACTAATCTGCGATAATGAGAGACTGGAATGTGATCCCTGTGGGAGTGGACTGTGATCTCTGCGGCACTCGACTGTGAACCCTGTGGGACGTGACTGTGATCCCTGTGTGACTGGACTGTGATCCCTGTGGAACTGGACTGTTATCCCTGTGGGACTGGACTTTGATCCCTGTGGGACTGTACTGTGATCCCTGTGGGACTGGACTGTGACCCCTGTGTGATTAGAATGTGATCCCTGTGGGACTGGACTGTGATCCCTGTGGTACTGGTCTATGACCACACTTGTGACAGGACTGTGATCCTTGTGGCACTGGACTGTGATCCCAGTGGAACTGAACTGTGACCCTGTGGGAGTGGACTGAGATCCCGGTGGGACTGGACTGAGATCGCTGTGGGACTGGACTGCTATTTCTGTGGGACTGGACTGTGATCGCTGTGGGACTGCACTGTGATCCCATTGGAACTGGACTGTGAACGCTGTGGGACTGGACTGTGATCGCTGTGGGAGTGGAATGTGATACCTGTGGGACTGGACTGTGATATCTGTGGGACTGGACTTTGACCACTGTGGGACTGGTTTTTGATCACTGTGGGACTGGACTATTATCCCTGTGGGACTGGACTCTGATCACTGTGGGACAGGACTGTGACCCCTGTGGGACTAAACTGCGATCCCTGAGAGACTGGAAGGTGATCCCTGTGGTGGTGGACTGTGATCTCTGTGGTACTCGACTGTGAACCCTGTGGGACGTGACTGTGATCCCTGTGTGACTGGACTGTGATCCCTGTGGGACTGGACTTTGATCACTGTGGGGCTGTACTGTGATCCCTGTGGGACTGGATTGTGACCCCTGTGTGATTGGAATGTGATCACTGTGGGACTGGACTGTGATCCCTGTGGTACTGGTCTATGACCACGCTTGTGACAGGACTGTGATCCTTGTG
Source organism: Pristiophorus japonicus (assembly GCF_044704955.1). Taxonomy (NCBI): domain Eukaryota; kingdom Metazoa; phylum Chordata; class Chondrichthyes; family Pristiophoridae; genus Pristiophorus; species Pristiophorus japonicus. The sequence goes on from NC_091999.1 coordinate 67,563,202, forward strand.
GCACTGGACTGTGATCCCAGTGGAACTGAACTGTGACCCTGTGGGAGTGGACTGAGATCCCGGTGGGACTGGACTGAGATCGTTTTGGGACTGGACTGCTATTTCTGTGGGACTGGACTGTGACAAATGTGGGACTGGACTGTGGTACCTGAGGGACTGCACTGTGATCCCTGTGGGACAATACTGTGATCCCTGTGGGACTGGACTGTGATCCCGTGGAACTGGACAATGATCCCTGTTCGACTGGGCTGTGTTCCCAGTGGAAATGGACTGTGATCCCCGTGGTCCTGGACTGTGATCCCTGTGGAACTGGACTGTGATACCTGTGGGTCTTGCTGTGATCCCTGTGGGACGGGACTGTAATCCCTTTGCGACTGGACTGTGATGCCTGTGGGATTGTACTGTGATCCCTGGTGGACTTGACTGTGATCCCTGTGTGTTTAGACTGTGATCCCTGATGGATGGGACTGTGATCCCTGTGGGACTGGACTGTGATCCCTGTTGTACTGATCTATGGCCACGCTTGTGACAGGAATGTGATGCTTGTGGCACTGGACTGTCATCCCTGTGGAACTGAACTGTGACCCTGTGGGAGTGGACTGAGATCCCGGTGGGACTGGACTGAGATCTCTGTGGGACTGGACTGCTATTTCTCTGTGACTGGATGTGACAAATGTAGGACTGGACTGTGATACCTGTGGGACTGGACTGTGATCCCTGTGAGATTGGACTGTGACCCGTGTGGGACTGGACTGTGATTCCTCTAGGACTGAACTGTGACACTATGTGAGTGGACTGTGAACCTTGTGGGAGTGACTGTGATCCATGTGGGACTTGACTGTGATCTCTGTGGGACTGGACTATGACAACTGTGTAACTCGAATGTGATACCTGTGTGACTGGACTGTGGCTCCCGTAGGATTTTACTGTGATCCCTATGGGACTGGACTGTGATCGCTGTGGAACTGGAATGTGATACCTGTGGGACTGGACTGTGATACATTTGGGACTGGACTGTGATACCTGTGGGACTGGTCTGCGACACCTGTGGGACTGGAATGTGACCCCTGTGGGACTGGACTCTGATCACTGTGGGACTGGACTATTGTCCCTGTGGGACTGGACTCTGATCACTGTGGGAAGGACTGTGACCTCTGTGGGACTGAACTGCGATCCCTGAGGGACTGGAATGTGATCACTTTGGGAGTGGACTGTGATCCCTGTGGTACTCGACTGTGAACCCTGTGGGACTGGACTGTGATCCCTGTGGGACTGGACTGTGATCCCTGTGGAACTGGACTGTTGTCCCTGTGGGACTGGACTTTGATCCCTGTGGAAGTGGACTGTGACCCCTGTGCGACTGGACTGTGACGCTGCGGGACTGGCCTGTGATCCCCGTGGAACTGGACAATGAGCCCTGTTCGACTGTGCTGTGCTCCCAGTGGAAATGGACTGTGATCCCCGTGGTCCTGGACTGTGATCCCTATGGAACTGTACTGTGATACCTGTGGGTCTTGCTGTGATCCCTGTGGGACGGGACTGTAATCCCTTTGGGACTGGACAGTGATCCCTGTGGGATTGTACTGTGATCCCTGGTGGACTGGACTGTGATCCCTGTGTGTTTGGACTGTGATCCCTGATGGATGGGACTGTGATCCCTGTGGGACTGGACGTTGATCCCTGTTGTACTGATCTATGACCACGCTTGTGACAGGACTGTGATGCTTGTGGCACTGGACTGTGATCCCTGTGGAACTGAACTGTGACCCTGTGGGAGTGGACTGAGATCCCGGTGGGACTGGACTGAGATCCCTGTGTGACTGGACTGCTATTTCTATGGGACTGGATGTGACAAATGTGGGACTGGACTGTGATACCTGTGGGACTGGACTGTGATCCCTGTGAGATTGGACTGTGACCCGTGTGGGACTGGACTGTGATTCCTGTAGGACTGAACTGTGACACTATGTGAGTGGACTGTGAACCCTGTGGGAGTGACTGTGATCCATGTGGGACTGGACTGTGATCTCTGTGGGACTGGACTATGACAACTGTGTAACTGGAATGTGATACCTGTGGGACTGGACTGTGTCTCCTGTAGGACTGACTTGTGTTCCCTGTGGGACTGGATGTGATCTCTGTGGGACTCGACTGCGATCTCTGTGTGACTGGACTGTGATCGCTGTGGGACTAGACTGTGATTCCAGTGGGACTGGACTGTGACCGCTGTGGGACTGGACTGTGATACCTGTGGGACTCGAATCTGATCTCTGTGGGACAGGACTGTTACCCCTGTGGGACTGGACTCTGATCACTGTGGGACTGGACTATAATCCCTGTGGGACTGGACTCTGATCACATTTTGGACAGGACTGTGACCTCTGTGGGACTGAACTGCGATCCCTGAGGGACTGGAATGTGAACCTTGTGGGACTGGACTGTGATTAATGTGGGACTGGACTGTGATCCCTGTGGAACTGGACTGTTGTCACTGTGGGACTGGACATTAATCCCTGTGAAACTGGACTGTGACGCCTGTGCGACTGGACTGTGACCCTGCGGGACTGGCCTGTGATCCCCGTGGAACTGGACAATGATCCCTGGTCGACTGGACTGTGATCCCTGTAGAAATGGACTTTGATCCCTGTGGATCTGGACTGTGATATCTGCGGAACTGGACTGTGATACCTGTGGGTCTGGCTGTGATTCCTGTGGGACGGGACTGTAATCACTTTGGGACTGGACTATGATCCCTGTGGTACTGTACTGTGATCCCTTTGGGACTGGACTGTAACCCCTTTGTGATTGGACTGTGATCCCTGTGGGATTGGACTTTGATCCCTGTTGGACTGGACTGTGATCCCTGTGGTACTGGTCTATGACCACGCTTGTGACAGGATGGGATCCTTGTGGCACTGGGCTGTGATCCCTGTGGAACTGAACTGTGAAGCTGTGGGAGTGGACTGAGATCCCGGTGGGACTGGACTAAGATCCCTGTGGGACTGGACTGCTCGTTCCGTGGGACTGGACTGTGACTAATGTGGGACTGCACTTTGATACCTGTGGGACTGGACTGTGATCCCTGTGAGACTGGACTGTGAACACTGTGGGACGATACTATGATCTCTGTAGGACTGAACTGTGATCATTATGCGACTGGTGCGTGACCTCTGTGGCAGAGGACTGTGACACCTGTGGGACTGGACTGTGACACCTACTGGACTGCAATGTGATCTCATTGGGACTGGACAATGGTCCCTGTTCGACTGGCCTGTGAACACTGTGGGACTACACTGTGATCTCTGTGGGACTGGACTGTGATCATTATGCGACTGGTCTGTGACATCTGTGGTACAGGACTGTGACTCCTGTGGGACTGGACGGCGAATCCTGTGGTGCTGGACTTTGAACCCTGTGTGATTGGACTGTGATCTCTGTGGTACTGGACTGTGAACCCTGTGGGACTAGACTGTGATCTCTGTGGGACTGGACTGTGATCATTCTGCAACTGGACTGTGATCCTTGTGGTACTGGACTGAGATCCCTGTGGGACTGGACTGTGATCCATGTGGGATTGGACTGTGACCCTTGTGGGACTCGACTGTTGTCCCTGTGGAACGGTACTTTGATCCATGTGAGACTGGACTGTGACCCCTGTGGGACTGGACTTTGACCCCTGCGATACTGCACTGTGATCCCAGTGGGACTGGACTATGATACCTGTGGGACAGGACTGTGATCCCAGTTGGACTGGCCTGTGATCCCCGTGGGACTGGACAAAGATCCATGTTCGACTGGACTGTGAACACTGTGGGACTTGACAGTGATCTATGTGGGACTGGACTGTGATCAATATGCGACTTGTCTGTGACCTCTGTGGGACAGAAGTGATACTTGTGGGACTGGACTGTGATACAAGTGTGACTGGACTGTGACCCTTGATGGGCTGGACTGTAATCACTGTGGGACTTGATTGTGATCCCTGTGGGCCTTGACTGTGACACCTGTGGGAGTGGACTGTGATCCGTGTGACTGGTCTGTGACCCCTGTGGGACTGGACTGTCATACCTGTGGGTTTAGACTTTGATACCTGTGGGACTGCACTGCGACTCTTGAGGGACTGGACTGTGATCTTTGTGGGACTGGACTGTGATCCCAGTGGGACTGGATTGTGATCGCCGTGGGACTGGACTGTGATACCTGTGGGACTGGAATGTGACCCCTGTGGGACAGGATTGTGACCCCTATGGGACTGAACTGTGAGCCACGACTGAGTGGACTGTGATCTCTGTGGGACTGGACTGTGATCCCTGTGGGAGTGGACTGTGATCCCTGTGTGACTGGTCTGTGACCCCTGTGGGACTGGACTGTCATACCTGTGGGTTTAGACTTTGATACCTGTGGGACTGCACTGCGACTCTTGAGGGACTGGACTGTGATCTTTGTGGGACTGGACTGTGATCCCAGTGGGACTGGATTGTGATCGCCGTGGGACTGGACTGTGATACCTGTGGGACTGGAATGTGACCCCTGTGGGACAGGATTGTGACCCCTATGGGACTGAACTGTGAGCCACGACTGAGTGGACTGTGATCTCTGTGGGACTGGACTGTGATCCCTGTGGTACTAGACTGTGACCCCTGTGGAACTGGACGGTGATCCATGTGAGACTTGACTAAGATCCGAGTGTGACTGGACTGTGATCCTTATGGGATTGTACTGTGATCCATGTTGGACTGGAATGTGATTCCTGTGGCACTGGACAGTGATCCCTGTGGGACAGGACTGTGACCCCTGTGGAACAGGACTGTGATCCATGTGAGACTTGACTGTGACCCCTGTGGGACTGGACTGTGACCCCTGTGGGACTGGCCTGTGATCCCAGTGGGACTGGTCTATGATCCCTGTTCAACTGGACTGTGATCCCTGTGGGATTTTAATGTGATCCATGTGGGACTGGACTGTGATCCCTGTGGGACTGGTCTGTGATCTCTGTGGGACTGGACTGTGATCGCTGTGGGACTCGACTGCGATCCCTGTGGTCCTAGACTGTGAAATCTGTGGGACGAGACTGTGATCCCTGTGGGAATGGACTGAGATCCCTGTAGGACTGGACCGAGATCCCTGTGGGACAGGACTGTCATAGCTGTGGGACTGGACTGTTACAACTGTGCGACGGCACTGTGATACCTATGGGACTGGACTGTGATCCCAGTGGGACTGGACTTTGACCCCTGTGGGACTGGACATTGATCCCTGTGGGACTGGACTGTGAACCTTGTGGGAGTAGACTGCTGTCCCTGTGGAACTGAACTGTGATCCCTGTGAGACTGGACTGTGATCACTGTGGGTTGGACTGTTGTACCTGTGGGCCAGGACTGTGATCCCTGTGGGACGGGCCTGTGATCCCCGTGGGACTGGACAATGATCTCTGTTCGACTGGACTGTGGACACTGTGGGACTAGACTGTCATCTCTGTGGGACTGAACTGTGATACTTGTGGGACTGGACTGTGACCCTATTTAGACTGGACTGTAATCCCTGTGGGACATGACTGTGACACCTGTTGTGCTGGACTTTGACCCCTGTGTGATTTGCCTGTGAACACTGTGGGACTGGACTGTGAGCCCTGTGGGACTGGACTGTGATCCCTGTGGGAAAGGACTGAGATCCTTGAGGGCCTGGACTGTGAACCCTGAGGGACTGGACTGTGATTCTTGTAGGACTGAACTGTGACACTGTGGGAGTGGACTGTGATCCCTGTGGGACTGGACTGTGATCTCTGTGGGACTGGACTATGAAACTGTGTAACTGGAATGTGATAGCTGTGGGACTGGACTGTGTCTCCTGTAGGACTGGACTGTGATCCCTGTGCGACTGGACAATGATCGCTGTGGGACTCGACTGCAATCCCTGTGGCACTGGATTGTGATCGCCGTGGGACTGGACTGTGATCCCAGTGGGAATGGACTGTGACCTCTGTGGGACTGGACTGTAATATCTGTGGGACTGGACTGTGATACCTGTGGGAACGGACTATGATCCTTTTGGGACTGGACTGTGATTACTGTGGGACTGGACTGTGGTCGCTGTGTGACTGGACTATGTTACCTGTGGGACTGGACTGTGATCACTGTGGGACTGGACTGTGACCCCTGTGGGACTAAACTGCGATACCTGATGGACTGGAATGTGATCCCTGTGGGATTGGACTGTGATCGCTATGTTACTCGTCTGAGAACACTGTGGGACTGGACTGTGATCCCTGTGAGACTGGACTTTGATCCCTGTGGGACTGGACTTTCATCACTGTGGGACAGGACTGTAATCCCTGTGAAACTGGACTGTGATCCCAGTGGGACAGGACTGTGGTCCCTGTTCGACTGGACTTTGATCCCTGTGGAACTGGACTGTGATACCTGTGGGTCTGGACTGTGATCCCTGTGGGACGAGACTGTGATCCATTTGGGACTGGACTGTGATCGCTGTGAGACTGGACTGTGATCCCTATGGTACTGGACTGTGACCCCTGTGGGACTTGACTATGATACCTGTGGGACTGGACTTTGCACCCTGTGGTACTGGTCTATGAGCACGCTTGTGACAGGACTGTGCTCCTTGTGGCAATGGACTGTGATCTCTGCTGGACTGAAATGTGATCCACGCGTGAGTGGACTGTGATCCCTGTGGGAGTGGACTGTGATCCCTGTGGGATTGGACTGTGATCCCTGTGGAATTGTAGTGTGATCCATGTGGGACTGGACTGTGATCCCTGTGGAACTGGAATGTGATCCCTGTGGGACTGGACTGTGATCCCTGTGGGACTGGACTGTGATCGCTATGGGACTCGAATGCGATCCCTGTGGTACTGGACTGTGAAATCTGTGGGACTAGACTGTGATCCCTGTGGGACTCGACTAAGATACCTGTGGGACTGGACTGTGATCATTATGCGACTGGTCTTTGATCCCTGTGGGCTGGACTGTGACCCTTGTGGGAGTAGACTGTTGTCCCTGTGAAACTGGACAGTGATCCTTGTGAGACTGGACTGTGACCCCTGTGGGACAGGACTGTGACCCCTGCGGGACTGCACTGTGATCACTGTCGGTTGGACTGTCATACCTGTGGGACAGGACTGTGATTCACGTGGGACGGGCCTGTGATCCCCGAGGGACTGGACAATGATCGCTGTTCGAGTGGACTGTGAACACTTTGGGACTAGACTGTCATCTCTGTGGGACTGAACTGTGATACTTGTGACACTGGACTGTGACCCCTGTTGGACTGGACTGTAATCCCTATGGGACATGACTGTGAAACCTATGGTGCTGGACTTTTAACCCTGTGTGATTGGACTGTGATCGCTGTGGGACTAGACTGTGAGCCCTGTGGGACTGGACTGTGATCCCTGTGGGACAGGACTGAGTTCCTTGAGGGTCTGGACTGTGACCCCTGTGGGACTGGACTGTGATTCTTGTAGGACTGAACTGTGACACTGTGGGAGTGGACTGTGAACCCTGTGGGAGTGACTGTGATCCATGTGGGACTGGACTGTGATCTCTGTGGGACTGGACTATGACAACTGTGTAACTGGAATGTGATACCTGTGGAACTGGACAGTGATCGCTGTGGGACTGGACTGTGAACCCAGTGGGAATGGACTGTAACCTCTATGGGACTGGATTGTGATACCTGTGGGACTGGACTGTGATACCTGAGGGACTGGATTGTGATCCTCGTGGGACTGGACTGTGATCACTGTGGGACTGGACTGTGATCGCTGTGGGACTGGACTATGATCCCTGTGCGACTGGACTGTGATCACTGTGGGACTGGACTGTTACCCCTGTGGGACTGGACTTTGATCCCTGTGGAACTGGACTGTGAACCGTGTTCGACTGGAATGTGTCCCTGCGGGACTGGCCTGTGATCCCAGTGGAACTGGACAATGATCGCTGTTCGACTGGACTGTGATCCCTGTGGAAATGGACTGTGATCCCTGAGGTTCTGGACTGTGATCCCTGTGGAACTGGACTGCGATACCTGTGGGTCTGGCTGGGATCCATGTGGGACGGGACTGTAATCCCTTTGGGACTGTACTGTGATCCCTGTGGGACTGGACTGTGATCCCTGTGGGACTGGACTGTGACCCCTGTGGGACTTGACTGTGATTCCTGTGGGACTGGACTGTGATCACTGTGGGATTGGACTGTGATCCTTGTGGGACTGGACTGTGATCCCTGTGGTACTGGTCTATGACCACGCTTGTGACAGGACTGTGATCCTTGTGGCACTGGACTGTGATCCCTGTGGAACTGAACTGTGAACCTGTGGGAGAGAACTGAGATCCCTGTGGGACTGGACTGAGATCCCTTGGGACTGGACAGCTATACATGTTAGACTGGACTGTGACAACTGTGGGACTGGACTGTGATCCCTGTGGGACTGGACTGCGATCCCAGTGAGACTGGACTGTGATTCCTGCGGGACTGGACTGTGATCCCTTTGGGACTGGACTGTGACCCCTGTGGGACAGGACTGATATCTCTGTGGGAATGGACAGTGACCCCTTTGAGACTGGACTGTGATCCCTGTGGGACTGGACTGTGATTCCTGTGGGACTGGTCTGTGATCCCAGTGGGACTGGACTGTGATCCCAGTGGGACTGGACTGTGATCCCTGTGGGACTGTACTGTGATCCCTGTGGGACTGGACTGTGATCCCTGTGGGACTGGACTGTGACCCCTGTGGGACTTTACTGTGATTCCTGTGGGACTGGACTGTGATCACTGTGGGATTGGACTGTGATCCTTGTGGGACTGGACTGTGATCCCTGTGGTACTGGTCTATGACCACGCTTGTGACAGGACTGTGATCCTTGTGGCACTGGACTGTGATCCCTGTGGAACTGAACTGTGAACCTGTGGGAGAGAACTGAGATCCCTGTGGGACTGGACTGAGATCCCTTGGGACTGGACAGCTATACATGTTAGACTGGACTGTGACAACTGTGGGACTGGACTGTGATCCCTGTGGGACTGGACTGCGATCCCAGTGAGACTGGACTGTGATTCCTGCGGGACTGGACTGTGATCCCTTTGGGACTGGACTGTGACCCCTGTGGGACAGGACTGATATCTCTGTGGGAATGGACAGTGACCCCTTTGAGACTGGACTGTGATCCCTGTGGGACTGGACTGTGATTCCTGTGGGACTGGTCTGTGATCCCAGTGGGACTGGACTGTGATCCCAGTGGGACTGGACTGTGATCCCTGTGGGACTGTACTGTGATCCCTGTGGGACTGGACTGTGAACCCTGTGGGACTTGACTGTGATCCCAGTGAGACTGGACTGTGATCCCTGTGGTTCTGGCGTGTGATCCCTGTGGGACTGGACTGTGATTCCTGTGGGTCTCGACTGTGATCCCTGTGGGACGGGACGGTGATACCTTTGGGACTGGCCGGTGATCCCTGTGGGACAGGACTGTGATCCCTGTGGAACTTGACTGTAATCCCTGTGGGACTCAACTGTGACCCTGTGGGAGTGGTCTGTGATCCCTGTGGGAGTGGATTCTAACCGCTGTCGGACCGGACAGTGATTCCTGAGGGACAGGACTCTGACCGCTGTGGGACCGGACCGTGATCCCTGTGGGACTGGACTGTGACCCATGTGGGACTGGAATGTGATCCCTGTGCGACATGACCTTGACCCCTGTGGGACTGGACTGTGATCCCTGTGAGACTGTACTGTGATCCCTGTGGGACTATACTGTGATCCCTGTGGGACTGGACTGTGATCCCTGTTGTTCTGGAGTGTGATCCCTGTGGGACTGGACTGTGATACCTGTGGGTCTGGACTGTGATCCCTGAGGGACTGGACTGTGACGGTTGTGGAACTTGACTGTGATCCCTGTGGGACTGGACTGTGATCTCTGCGGGATTGGACTGTGATCCCTGTGGGACTGGTCTATCACCACGCTTGTGACAGGACTGTGATCCTTGTGGCACTGGACTGTGACCTCTGTGGAACTGAACTGTGACCCTGTGGGAGTGCACTGTGATCCCTGTGGGAGTGGATTCTGACCGCTGTGTGACAGGACTCTGAACCCTGTGGGACTGGACCCTGATCCTTGTGGGACTGGACTGTGAACCACGAGTGAGTGGACTGTGATCCCTGTGTGACTGGACTGGGATCCCTGTCGGACTGGACTGTGATCGCTGTAGGACTCGACTGCGATCCCAGTGGTACTGGAATATGAACCCTGTGGGACTGGACTGTGACCTCTGTGGGACTGGACTGTGAAGCCTGTGGGACTGGTCCGTGACCCCTTTAAGACTGTACAGTGATCCCAGTGGGACTGGACTGTGACCCCTGTGGGACTGGACTGTGACCCCTGTGGGACTGGACTGTGATCCCTGAGGGACTGGACTTTGACCCCTGTGGAACTTGACTCTGATCCCTGTGGGACTGGACTGTGATACCTGAGGGACTGGACTATGACCCCTATGGATCTTGACTGTGATGCCTGTGGAACTGAACTGTGACCCTGTGGGAGTGGACTGTGATCCTTGTGGGAGTGGATTCCAACCGCTGTGGGACTGGACCGTGATCCCTGTGGGACAGGACTCTGATACCTGTCGGACTGGACTGTGACTCTTGTGGGACTGGACTGTGATCTTTGTGGGACTGGACTGTGATCCCAGTGGGACTGAACTGTGATCTACGAGTGAATGGACTGTGATCGCTGTGGGACTGGACTGTGATACCTGTGGGACTGGAATGTGACACCTGTGGGACTGGATTGTGACTCCTGTGGGACTGAACTGTGATCCACGAGTGAATGAATTGTGATCTCTGTGGGACTAGAATGTGATCCCTGTGGTACTGGACTGTGACCCCTGTGGAACTGGACTGTGATCCATGTGAGACTTGACTGTGAACCGTGTGGGACTGGACCGTGATTTCTGTCGGACTGAACTGTGACACTGTGGGAGTGGACTGTGAACCGTGTGGGAGTGACTGTGATCCATGTGGGACTGGACTGTGATCTCTGTGGACTGGACTATGACAACTGTGTAACTGGAATGTGAAACCTGTGGGACTGGACTGTATCTCCTGTAGGACTGAACTGTGATCCCTGTGGGACTGGACTGTGATCTCTGTGGGGCACGACTGCGATCTCTGTGAGACTGGACTGTGATCGCTGTGGGACTGCAGTGTGATCCCAGTGGGACTGGACTGTGAAGGCTGTGGGACTGGACTGTTATCGCTGTGGGAGTGGAATGTGATACCTGTGGGACTGGACTGTGATACCTGTGGGAGTAGACTGTGATACCTGTGGGACTGGACTCTGATAACTGTGGGACAGGACTGTGACCCCAGTGGGACTGGATTCTGATCACTGTGGGACTGGACTATTATACCTGTGGGACTGAACTGCGATCCCTGAGAGACTGGAATGTGATCCCTGTGGAACAGGACTGTTATCCTTGTGTGACTGGACTTTGATCCCTGTGGAACTGGACTGTGACCCCTGTGCGACTGGACTGTGACCCTGCGGGACTGGCCTGTTATCCCCGTGGAACTGGACAATGATCCCTGTTCGACTGGACTGTGATCTCTGTGGAAATCGACTGTGATCCCTGTGGTTCTGGACTGTGATCCCTGTGGAACTGGACTGTGATACCTGTGGGTCTGGCTGTGATCCCTGTGGGACGGGACTGTAATCCCTTTGGGACTGGACTGCGATCCCTGTGGGACTGGATTGTGACCCCTGTGTGATTGGACTGTGATCCCTGTGGTACTGGTCTATCACCACGCTTGTGACAGGACTGTAATCCTTGTGGCACTGGACTCTGACCTCTGTGGAACTGAACTGTGACGCTGTGAGAGTGCACTGTGATCCCTGTGGGAGTGGATTCTGACCGCTGTGTGACAGGACTCTGAACCCTGTGGGACTGGACCCTGATCCTTGTGGGACGACTGTGACCCACGAGTGAGTGGACTGTGATCCCTGTGGGACTGGACTGTGATCCCTGTGGGACTGGACCGTGACTCCTTTGAGACAGGACAGTGATCCCAGTGGGACTGGACTGTGACCCCTGTGGGACTGGACTGTGATCCCTGTGGGACTAGACTGTGATCCCAGTGGGATTGGACTGTGACCCCTTTGGGACTGGACTGTGATCCCAGAGGGACTGGTCTTTGACCCCTGTATAACTTGACTGTGATCCCTGAGGGACTGGACTGTGACCTCTGTGGAGCTTGACTGTGATGCCTGTGGAACTGAACTGTGACCCTGTGGGAGTAGACTGTGATCCCTGTGGGAGTGGATTCTAACCGCTGTGGGACTGGACCGTGATCCCTGTGGGACAGGAGTCTTATACCTGTGGGAGTGGACTCTGATACCTGTGGGACTGGACTGTGATAGCTGTGGGTCTGGCTGTGATCCCAGTGGGACTGAACTGTTATCCACGAGTGAATGGACTGTGATCGCTGTGGGACTGGACTGTGATACCTGTGGGACTGAAATGTGATCCCTGTAGTACTGGACTGTGACCCCTGTGGAACTGGACTGTGCTCCATGTGAGACTTGACTGTGAGCCCTGTGGGACTGGACTGTGATTCCTGTAGGACAGAACTGTGACACTGTGGGAGTGCAATGTGAACCATGTGGACGACTGTGATCCATGTGGGACTGGACTGTGATCTCTGTGGGATTGGACTATGACAACTGTGTAACTGTAATGTGATACCTATGGGACTGGACTGTATCTCCTGTAGGACTGAACTGTGATCCATGTGGGACTGGACTGTGAAATCTGTGGGACTCGACTGCGATCTCTGTGGGACTGGACTGTGATCGCTGTGGGACTGGACTGTGATCCCTGTGGGACTGGACTGTGAACGCTGTGGGACTGGACTGTGATACCTGTGGGAGTGGAATGTGATCCCTGTGGGACTGGACTGTGAACGCTGTGGGACTGGACTGTGATACCTGTGGGAGTGGACTCTGATAACTGTGGGACTAGACTGTGATACCTGTGGGACTGGACTCTGATCACTGTGGGACAGGACTTTGACCCCTGTGGGACTGGACTCTGATCACTGTGGGACTGAACTGTGAAACTGTGGGAGTGGATTGTGAACCCTATGGGAGTGACTGTGATCCATGTGGGACTGGACTGTGATCTCTGTGGGACTGGACTATGACAACTGTGTAACTCGAATGTGATACCTGTGGGACTGGACTGTGGCTCCTGTAGGATTTTACTGTGATCCCTATGGGACTGGACTGTGATCGCTGTGGGACTGGAATGTGATACTTTTGGGACTGGACTGTGATACATGTGGGACTGGACTGTGATACCCGTGGGACTGGACTGCGACCCCTGTGGGACTGGAATGTGACCCCTGTGGGACTGAACTGTGAAACTGTGGGAGTGGACTGTGAACCCTGTGGGAGTGACTGTGATCCATGTGGGACTTGACTGTGATCTCTGTGGGACTGGACTATGACAACTGTGTAACTCGAATGTGATACCTGTGGGACTGGACTGTGGCTCCCGTAGGATTTTACAGTGATCCCTATGTGACTGGACTGTGATCGCTGTGGGACTGGAATGTGATACCTGTGGGACTGGACTTTGATACATGTGTGACTGGACTTTGATACCTGTGGGACTGGACTGCGACCCATGTGGGACTGGAATGTGACCCCTGTGGGACTGGACTCTGTTCACTGTGGGACTGGACTATTATCCCTGTGGGACTGGATTCTGATCACTGTGGGAAGGACTGTGACCTCTGTGGGACTGAACTGCGATCCCTGAGGGACTGGAAGGTGATCACTGTGGGAGTGGACTGTGATCCCTGTGGTACTCGACTGTGAACCCTGTGGGACTGGACTGTGATCCCTGTGGGACTGGACTGTGATCCCTGTGGAACTGGACTGTTATCCCTGTGGGACTGGACTTTGATCCCTGTGGAACTGGACTGTGACCCCTGTGCGACTGGACTGTGACGCTGCGGGAGTGGACTGAGATCCCGGTGGGACTGGACTGAGATGCCTGTGGGACTGGACTGCTATTTCTATGGGACTGGATGTGACAAATGTGGGACTGGACTGTGATAGCTGTGGGACTGGACTGTGATCCCTGTGTGATTGGACTGTGACCCGTGCGGGACTGGACTGTGATTTCTGTAGGACTGAACTGTGACACTCTGTGAGTGGACTGTGAACCCTGTGGGAGTGGCTGTGATCCATGTGGGACTTGACTGTGATCTCTGTGGGACTGGACTATAACAACTGTGTAACTCGAATGTGATACCTGTGGGACTGGACTGTGGCTCCAGTAGGATTTTACTGTGATCCCTATGGGACTGGACTGTGATCGCTGTGGGACTGGAATGTGATACCTGTGGGACTGGACTGTGATACATTTGGGACTGGACTGTGATACCTGTGAGACTGGACTGCGACACCTGTGGGACTGATATGTGACCCCTGTGGGACTGGACTCTGATCAGTGTGGGACTGGACTATTATCCCTGTGGGACTGGACTCCGATCACTGTGGGAATGACTGTGACCTCTGTGGGACTGTACTGCGATCCCTGAGGGACTGGAATGTGATCACTGTGGGAGTGGACTGTGATCCCTGTGGTACTCGACTGTGAACCCTGTGGGACTGGACTGTGATCCCTGTGGGACTGGCCTGTGATCCCTGTGGAACTGGACTGTTATCCCTGTGGGACTGGACTTTGATCCCTGTGGAAGTGGACTGTGACCCGTGTGCGACTGGACTGTGACGCTGCGGGACTGGCCTGTGATCCCCGTGGAACTGGAAAATGATCCCTGTTCGACTGGGCTGTGTTCCCAGTGGAAATGGACTGTGATACCCGTGGTCCTGGACTGTGATCCCTGTGGAACTGGACTGTGATACCTGTGGGTCTTGCTGTGATCCCTGTGGGACGGGACTGTAATCCCTTTGGGACTGGACAGTGATCCCTGTGGGATTGTACTGTGATCCCTGGTGGACTGGACTGTGATCCCTGTGTGTTTGGACTGTGATCCCTGATGGATGGGACTGTGATCCCTGTGGGACTGGACTGTGATCCCTGCTGTACTGATCTATGACCACGCTTGTGACAGGACTGTGATGCTTGTGGCACTGGACTGTGATCCCCGTGGAACTGAACTGTGACCCTGTGGGAGTGGACTGAGATCCCGGTGGGACTGGACTGAGATCCCTGTGGGACAGGACTGCTTTTTCTATGGGACTGGATGTGACAAATGTGGGACTGGACTGTGATACCTGTGGGACTGGACTGTGATCCCTGTGAGATTGGACGGTGACCCGTGTGGGAATGGAATGTGATTCCTGTAGGACTGAACTGTGAAACTATGTGAGTGGACTGTGAACCCTGTGGGAGTGACTGTGATCCATGTGGGACTGGACTGTGATCTCTGTGGGACTGGACTATGGCAAATGTGTAACTGGAATGTGATACCTGTGGGACTGGACTGTGTCTCCTGTAGGACTGACTTGTGTTCCCTGTGGGACTGGATTGTGATCTCTGTGGGACTCGACTGCGATCTCTGTGTGACTGGACTGTGATCGCTGTGGGACTAGACTGTGATTCCAGTGGGACTGGACTGACCGCTGTGGGACTGGACTGTGATACCTGTGGGACTGGAATCTGATCACTGTGGGACAGGACTGTTACCCCTGTGGGACTGGACTCTGATCACTGTGGGACTGGACTATAATCCCTGTGGGACTGGACTCTGATCACATTTTGGACAGGACTGTGACCTCTGTGGGACTGAACTGCGATCCCTGAGGGACTGGAATGTGAACCTTGTGGGACTGGACTGTGATTAATGTAGGACTGGACTGTGATCCCTGTGGAACTGGACTGTTGTCACTGTGGGACTGGACATTGATCGCTGTGAAACTGGACTGTGACGCCTGTGCGACTGGACTGTGACCCTGCGGGACTGGCCTGTGATCCCCGTGGAACTGGACAATGATCCCTGGTCGACTGGACTGTGATCCCTGTAGAAATGGACTGTGATCCCTGTGGTTCTGGACTGTGATCCCTGCGGAACTGGACTGTGATACCTGTGGGTCTGGCTGTGATTCCTGTGGGACGGGACTGTAATCCCTTTGGGACTGGACTATGATCCCTGTGGTACTGTACTGTGATCCCTTTGGAACTGGACTGTAACCCCTTTGTGATTGGACTGTGATCCCTGTGGGTTTGGACTTTGATCCCTGTTGGACTGGACTGTGATCCCTGTGGTACTGGTCTATGACCACGCTTGTGACAGGATGGGATCCTTGTGGCACTGGGCTGTGATCCCTGTGGAACTGAACTGTGAAGCTGTGGGAGTGGACTGAGATCCCGGTGGGACTGGACTAAGATCCCTGTGGGACTGGACTGCTCGTTCCGTGGGACTGGACTGTGACAAATGTGGGACTGCACTTTGATACCTGTGGGACTGGACTGTGATCCCTGTGAGACTGGACTGTGAACACTGTGGGACGATACTGTGATCTCTGTGGGACTGAACTGTGATCATTATGCGACTGGTGCGTGACCTCTGTGGCAGAGGACTGTGACACCTGTGGGACTGGACTGTGATCCCTGTGGGACTGGACTGTGACACCTACTGGACTGCAATGTGATCTCATTGGGACAGGACAATGGTCCCTGTTCGACTGGCCTGTGAACACTGTGGGACTAGACTGTGATCTCTGTGGGACTGGACTGTGATCATTATGCGACTGATCTGTGACATCTGTGGTACAGGACTGTGACTCCTGTGGGACTGGACTGCGAACCCTGTGGTGCTGGACTTTGACCCCTGTGTGATTGGACTGTGATCTCTGTGGTACTGGACTGTGAACCCTGTGGGACTAGACTGTGATCTCTGTGGGACTGGACTGTGATCATTGTGCAACTGGACTGTGATCCCTGTGGTACTGGACTGAGATCCCTGTGGGACTTGACTGTGATCCATGTGGGATTGGACTGTGACCCCTGTGGAACGGTACATTGATCCATGTGAGACTGGACTGTGACCCCTGTGGGACTGGACTTTGACCCCTGCGGCACTGCACTGTGATCCCAGTGGGACTGGACTATGATACCTGTGGGACAGGACTGTGATCTCAGTTGGACTGGCCTGTGATCCCCGTGGGACTGGACAAAGATCCATGTTCGACTGGACTGTGAACACTGTGGGACTAGACAGTGATCTATGTGGGACTGGACTGTGATCAATATGCGACTTGTCTGTGACTTCTGTGGGACAGAAGTGATACTTGTGGGACTGGACTGTGATACTTGTGTGACTGGACTGTGACCCTTGATGGACTGGACTGTAATCAGTGTGGGACTTGATTGTGATCCCTGTGGGCCTTGACTGTGACACCTGTGGGACTTCACTGTGACACTTGTGGGACAGGACTGTGACCCCTGTGGTGCTGGACTTTGATCCCTGTGGGACTGGACTGTCATCCCTGAGGGACTGGACTGTGATCCCTGTGGGAGTGGACTGTGATCCTTGTGTGACTGGTCTGTGACCCCTGTGGGACTGGACCGTGATCTCTGTGGGACTGAACTGAGATCCATGTGGGACTGGACTGTCATACCTGTGGGTTTAGACTTTGATACCTGTGGGACTGCACTGCGACTCTTGAGGGACTGGACTGTGATCTTTCTGGGACTGGACTGTGATCCCAGTGGGACTGGATTGTGATCGCCGTGGGACTGGACTGTGATACCTGTGGGACTGGAATGTGACCCCTGTGGGACAGGATTGTGACCCCTATGGGACTTAACTGTGAGCCACGAGTGAGTGGACTGTGATCTCTGTTGGACTGGACTGTGATCCCAGTGGTACTGGACTGTGACCCCTGTGGAACTCGACGGTGATCCATGTGAGACTTGACTAAGACCCGTGTGGGACTGGACTGTGATCCTTATGGGATTGTACTGTGATCCATGTTGGACTGGAATGTGATCCCTGTGGCACTGGACAGTGATCCCTGTGGGACAGGACTGTGACCCCTGTGGAACAGGACTGTGATCCATGTGAGACTTGACTGTGACCCCTGTGGGACTGGACTGTGACCCCTGTGGGACTGGCCTGTGATCCCAGTGGGACTGGACTATGATTCCTGTTCAACTGGACTGTGATCCATGTGGGATTTTAATGTGATCCATGTGGGACTGGACTGTGATCCCTGTGGGACTGGTCTGTGATCTCTTTGGGACTGGACTGTCATAGCTGTGGGACTGGACTGTTACAACTGCGCGACGGCACTGTGATACCTATGGGACTGGACTGTGATCCCAGTGGGACTGGACTTTGAAACCTGTGGGACTGGACATTGATCCCTGTGGGACTGGACTGTGAACCTTGTGGGAGTAGACTGTTGTCCCTGTGGAACTGAACTGTGATCCCTGTGAGACTGGACTGTGATCACTGTGGGTTGGACTGTTGTACCTGTGGGCCAGGACTGTGATCCCTGTGGGACGGGCCTGTGATCCCCGTGGGACTGGACAATGATCTCTGTTCGACTGGACTGTGGACACTGTGGGACTAGACTGTCATCTCTGTGGGACTGAACTGTGATACTTGTGGGACTGGACTGTGAACGCTGTGGGACTGGACTGTGATACCTGTGGGAGTGGACTGTGATAACTGTGGGACTAGACTGTGGTACCTGTGGGACTGGACTCTGATCACTGTGGGACAGGACTTTGACCCCTGTGGGACTGGACTCTGATCACTGTGGGACTGAAGTGTGAAACTGTGGGAGTGGATTGTGAACCCTATGGGAGTGACTGTGATCCATGTGGGACTGGACTGTGATCTCTGTGGGACTGGACTATGACAACTGTGTAACTCGAATGTGATACCTGTGGGACTGGACTGTGGCTCCTGTAGGATTTTACTGTGATCCCTATGGGACGGAACTGTGATCGCTGTGGGACTGGAATGTGATACTTTTGGGACTGGACTGTGATACATGTGGGACTGGACTGTGATACCTGTGGGACTGGACTGCGACCCCTGTGGGACTGGAATGTGACCCCTGTGGGACTGAACTGTGAAACTGTGGGAGTGGACTGTGAACCCTGTGGGAGTGACTGTGATCCATGTGGGACTTGACTGTGATCTCTGTGGGACTGGACTATGAAAACTGTGTAACTCGAATGTGATACCTGTGGGACTGGACTGTGGCTCCCGTCGGATTTTACAGTGATCCCTATGGGACTGGACTGTGATCGCTGTGGGACTGGAATGTGATACTTGTGGGACTGGACTGTGATACATGTGGGACTGGACTTTGATACCTGTGGGACTGGACTGCGACCCCTGTGGGACTGGAATGTGACCCCTGTGGGACTGGACTGTTATCCCTGTGGGACTGGATTCTGATCACTGTGGGAAGGACTGTGACCTCTGTGGGACTGAACTGCGATCCCTGAGGGACTGGAAGGTGATCACTGTGGGAGTGGACTGTGATCCCTGTGGTACTGGACTGTGAACCCTGTGGGACTGGACTGTGATCCCTGTGGGACTGGACTGTGATCCCTGTGGAACTGGACTGTTATCCCTGTGGGACTGGACTTTGATCCCAGTGGAACTGGACTGTGACCCCTGTGCGACTGGACTGTGACGCTGCGGGACTGGCCTGTGATCCCGTGGAACTGGACAATGATCCCTGTTCGACTGGGCTGTGGTCCCAGTGGAAATGGACTGTGATCCCCGTGGTCCTGGACTGTGATCCCTGTGGAACTGGACTGTGATACCTGTGGGTCTTGCTGTGATCCCTGTGGGACGGGACTGTAATCCCTTTGGGACTGGACTGTGATGCCTGTGGGATTGTACTGTGATCCCTGGTGGACTTGACTGTGATCCCTGTGTGTTTTGACTGTGATCCCTGATGGATGGGATTGTGATCCCTGTGGGACTGGACTGTGATCCCTGTTGTACTGATCTATGGCCACGCTTGTGACAGGACTGTGATGCTCGTGGCACTGGACTGTGATCCCTGTGGAACTGAACTGTGACCGTGTGGGAGTGGACTAAGATCCCGGTGGGACTGGACTGAGATCCCTGTGGGACTGGACTGCTATTTCTATGGGACTGGATGGGACAAATGTGGGACTGGACTGTGATAGCTGTGGGACTGGACTGTGATCCCTGTGTGATTGGACTGTGACCCGTGTGGGACTGGACTGTGATTCCTGTAGGACTGAACTGTGACACTATGTGAGTGGACTGTGAACCCTGTGGGAGTGACTGTGATCCATGTGGGACTTGAGTGTGATCTCTGTGGGACTGGACTATGACAACTGTGTAACTCGAATGTGATACCTGTGGGACTGGACTGTGGCTCCCGTAGGATTTTACTGTGATCCCTATGGGACTGGACTGTGATCGCTGTGGGACTGGAATGTGATACCTGTGGGACTGGACTGTGATACATTTGGGACTGGACTGTGATACCTGTGGGACTGGACTGCGGCACCTGTGGGACTGGAATGTGACCCCTGTGGGACTGGACTCTGATCACTGTGGGACTGGACTATTATCCCTGTGGGACTAGACTCTGATCACTGTGGGAAGTACTGTGACCTCTGTGGGACTGAACTGCGATCCCTGAGGGACTGGAATGTGATCACTGTGGGAGTGGACTGTGATCCCTGTGGTACTCGACTGTGAACCCTGTGGGACTGGACTGTGATCCCTGTGGGACTGGCCTGTGATCCCTGTGGAACTGGACTGTTATCCCTGTGGGACTGGACTTTGATCCCTGTGGAAGTGGACTGTGACCCCTGTGCGACTGGACTGTGACGCTGCGGGACTGGCCTGTGATCCCCGTGGAACTGGACAATGATCCCTGTTCGACTGGGCTGTGTTCCCAGTGGAAATGTACTGTGATACCCGTGGTCCTGGACTGTGATTCCTGTGGAACTGGACTGTGATACCTGTGGGTCTTGCTGTGATCCCTGTGGGACGGGACTGTAATCCCTTTGGGACTGGACAGTGATCCCTGTGGGATTGTACTGTGATCCCTGGTGGACTGGACTGTGATCCCTGTGTGTTTGGACTGTGATCCCTGATGGATGGGACTGTGATCCCTGTGGGACTGGACTGTGATCCCTGTTGTACTGATCTATGACCACGCTTGTGGCAGGACTGTGATGCTTGTGGCACTGGACTGTGATCCCTGTGGAACTGAACTGTGACCCTGTGGGAGTGGAATGAGATCCCGGTGGGACTGGACTGAGATCCCTGTGGGACTGGACTGCTTTTTCTATGGGACTGGATGTGACAAATGTGGGACTGGACTGTGATACCTGTGGGACTGGACTGTGATCCCTGTGAGATTGGACGGTGACCCGTGTGGGACTGGACTGTGATTCCTGTAGGACTGAACTGTGACACTATGTGAGTGGACTGTGAACCCTGTGGGAGTGACTGTGATCCATGTGGGACTGGACTGTGATCTCTGTGGGACTGGACTATGGCAAATGTGTAACTGGAATGTGATACCTGTGGGACTGGACTGTGTCTCCTGTAGGACTGACTTGTGTTCCCTGTGGGACTGGATTGTGATCTCTGTGGGACTCGACTGCGATCTCTGTGTGACTGGACTGTGATCGCTGTGGGACTAGTCTGTGATTCCAGTGGGACTGGACTGACCGCTGTGGGACTGGACTGTGACCCCTGTGGGACTGGCCTGTGATCCCAGTGGGACTGGACTATGATCCCTGTTCAACTGGACTGTGATCCCTGTGGGATTTTAATGTGATCCATGTGGGACTGGACTGTGATCCCTCTGGGACTGGTCTGTGATTTCTGTGGGACTTGACTGTGATCGCTGTGGGACTCGACTGCGATCCCTGTGGTACTGGACTGTGAAATCTGTGGGACTAGACTGTGATCCCTGTGGGAATGGACTGAGATCCCTGTAGGACTGGACCGAGATCCCTGTGGGACAGGACTGTCATAGCTGTGGGACTGGACTGTTACAACTGTGCGACGGCACTGTGATACCTATGGGACTGGACTGTGATCCCAGTGGGACTGGACTTTGACCCCTGTGGGACTGGACATTGATCCCTGTGGGACAGGACTGTGAACCTTGTGGGAGTAGACTGTTGTCCCTGTGGAACTGAACTGTGATCCCTGTTAGACTGGACTGTGATCACTGTGGGTTGGACTGTTGTACCTGTGGGCCAGGACTGTGATCCCTGTGGGACGGGCCTGTGATCCCCGTGGGACTGGACAATGATCTCTGTTCGACTGGACTGTGGACACTGTGGGACTAGACTGTCATCTCTGTGGGACTGAACTGTGATACTTGTGGGACTGGACTGTGACGTCTATTTAGACTGGACTGTAATCCCTGTGGGACAAGACTGTGACACCTGTTGTGCTGGACTTTGACCCCTGTGTGATTGGCCTGTGACCACTGTGGGACTGGACTGTGAGCCCTGTGGGACTGGACTGTGATCCCTGTGGGAAAGGACTGAGATCCTTGAGGTCCTGGACTGTGAACCCTGAGGGACTGGACTGTGATTCTTGTAGGACTGAACTGTGACACTTTGGGAGTGGACTGTGATCCCTGTGGGACTGGACTGTGATCTCTGTGGGACTGGACTATGAAACTGTGTAACTGGAATGTGATACCTGTGGGACTGGATTGTGTCTCCTGAAGGACTGGACTGTGATCCCTGTGCGACTGGACAATGATCGCTGTGGGAATCGACTGCGATCCCTGTGGCACTGGATTGTGATCGCCGTGGGACTGGACTGTGATCCCAGTGGGAATGGACTGTGACCTCCGTGGGACTGGACTGTGATATCTGTGGGACTGGACTGTGATACCTGTGGGAACGGACTATGATCCTTTTGGGACTCGACTGTGATTACTGTGGGACTGGACTGTGGTCGCTGTGTGACTGGACTATGTTACCTGTGGGACTGGACTGTGATCACTGTGGGACTGGACTGTGACCCCTGTGGGACTAAACTGCGATACCTGATGGACTGGAATGTGATCCCTGTGGGATTGGACTGTGATCGCTATGTTACTCGTCTGAGAACACTGTGGGACTGGACTGTGATCCCTGTGAGACTGGACTTTGATCCCTGTGGGACTGGACTTTCATCCCTGTGGGACAGGACTGTAATCCCTGTGAAACTGGACTGTGATCCCAGTGGGACAGGACTGTGGTCCCTGTTCGACTGGACTTTGATCCCTGTGGAACTGGACTGTGATACCTGTGGGTCTGGACTGTGATCCCTGTGGGACGAGACTGTGATCCATTTGGGACTGGACTGTGATCGCTGTGAGACTGGACTGTGATCCCTATGGTACTGGACTGTGACCCCTGTGGGACTTGACTATGATACCTGTGGGACTGGACTTTGCACCCTGTGGTACTGGTCTATGAGCACGCTTGTGACAGGACTGTGCTCCTTGTGGCAATGGACTGTGATCTCTGCTGGACTGAAATGTGATCCACGCGTGAGTGGACTGTGATCCCTGTGGGAGTGGACTGTGATCCCTGTGGGATTGGACTGTGATCCCTGTGGAATTGTAGTGTGATCCATGTGGGACTGGACTGTGATCCCTGTGGAACTGGAATGTGATCCCTGTGGGACTGGACTGTGATCCCTGTGGGACTGGACTGTGATCGCTATGGGACTCGAATGCGATCCCTGTGGTACTGGACTGTGAAATCTGTGGGACTAGACTGTGATCCCTGTGGGACTCGACTAAGATTCCTCTGGGACTGGACTGAGATCCCTGTGGGACTGGACTGTGATCATTATGCGACTGGTCTTTGATCCCTGTGGGCTGGACTGTGACCCTTGTGGGAGTAGTCTGTTGTCCCTGTGAAACTGGACTGTGATTCTTGAGACTGGACTGTGACCCCTGTGGGACAGGACTGTGACCCCTGCGGGACTGCACTGTGATCACTGTCGGTTGGACTGTCATACCTGTGGGACAGGACTGTGATTCACGTGGGACGGGCCTGTGATCCCCGTGGGACTGGACAATGATCGCTGTTCGAGTGGACTGTGAACACTTTGGGACTAGACTGTCATCTCTGTGGGACTGAACTGTGATACTTGTGACACTGGACTGTGACCCCTGTTGGACTGGACTGTAATCCCTGTGGGACATGACTGTGAAACCTATGGTGCTGGACTTTTAACCCTGTGTGATTGGACTGTGATCGCTGTGGGACTAGACTGTGAGCCCTGTGGGACTGGACTGTGATCCCTGTGGGACAGGACTGAGATCCTTGAGGGTCTGGACTGTGACCCCTGTGGGACTGGACTGTGATTCCTGTAGGACTGAACTGTGACACTGTGGGAGTGGACTGTGATCCCTGTGGGAGTGACTGTGATCGATGTGGGACTGGACTGTGATCTCTGTGGGACTGGACTATGACAACTGTGTAACTGGAATGTGATACCTGTGGAACTGGACAGTGATCGCTGTGGGACTGGACTGTGAACCCAGTGGGAATGGACTGTAACCTCTGTGGGACTGGACTGTGATACCTGTGGGACTGGACTGTGATACCTGAGGGACTGGATTGTGATCCTCGTGGGACTGGACTGTGATCCCTGAGGTTCTGGACTGTGATCCCTGTGGAACTGGACTGCGATACCTGTGGGTCTGGCTGGGATCCATGTGGGACGGGACTGTAATCCCTTTGGGACTGTACTGTGATCCCTGTGGGACTGGACTGTGATCCCTGTGGGACTGGACTGTGACCCCTGTGGGACTTTACTGTGATTCCTGTGGGACTGGACTGTGATCACTGTGGGATTGGACTGTGATCCTTGTGGGACTGGACTGTGATCCCTGTGGTACTGGTCTATGACCACGCTTGTGACAGGACTGTGATCCTTGTGGCACTGGACTGTGATCCCTGTGGAACTGAACTGTGAACCTGTGGGAGAGAACTGAGATCCCTGTGGGACTGGACTGAGATCCCTTGGGACTGGACTGCTATACATGTGAGACTGGACTGTGACAACTGTGGGACTGGACTGTGATCCCTGTGGGACTGGACTGCGATCCCAGTTAGACTGGACTGTGATTCCTGCGGGACTGGACTGTGATCCCTTTGGGACTGGACTGTGACCCCTGTGGGACAGGACTGATATCTCTGTGGGAATGGACAGTGACCCCTTTGAGACTGGACTGTGATCCCTGTGGGACTGGACTGTGATTCCTGTGGGACTGGTCTGTGATCCCAGTGGGACTGGACTGTGATCCCAGTGGGACTGGACTGTGAACCCTGTGGGACTTGACTGTGATCCCAGTGAGACTGGACTGTGATCCCTGTGGTTCTGGCGTGTGATCCCTGTGGGACTGGACTGTGATACCTGTGGGTCTCGACTGTGATCCCTGTGGGACGGGACGGTGATACCTTTGGGACTGGACGGTGATCCCTGTGGGACAGGACTGTGATCCCTGTGGAACTTGACTGTAATCCCTGTGGGACTCAACTGTGACCCTGTGGGAGTGGTCTGTGATCCCTGTGGGAGTGGATTCTAACCGCTGTCGGACCGGACAGTGATTCCTGAGGGACAGGACTCTGACCGCTGTGGGACCGGACCGTGATCCCTGTGGGACTGGACTGTGACCCATGTGGGACTGGAATGTGATCCCTGTGCGACATGACCTTGACCCCTGTGGGACTGGACTGTGATCCCTGTGGGACTATACTGTGATCCCTGTGGGACTGGACTGTGATCCCTGTTGTTCTGGAGTGTGATCCCTGTGGGACTGGACTGTGATACCTGTGGGTCTGGACTGTGATCCCTGAGGGACTGGACTGTGACGGTTGTGGAACTTGACTGTGATCCCTGTGGGACTGGACTGTGAACTCTGCGGGATTGGACTGTGATCCCTGTGGGACTGGTCTATCACCACGCTTGTGACAGGACTGTGATCCTTGTGGCACTGGACTGTGACCTCTGTGGAACTGAACTGTGACCCTGTGGGAGTGCACTGTGATCCCTGTGGGAGTGGATTCTGACCGCTGTGTGACAGGACTCTGAACCCTGTGGGACTGGACCCTGATCCTTGTGGGACTGGACTGTGAACCACGAGTGAGTGGACTGTGATCCCTGTGGGACTGGACTGGGATCCCTGTTGGACTGGACTGTGATCGCTGTAGGACTCGACTGCGATCCCAGTGGTACTGGAATATGAACCCTGTGGGACTGGACTGTGACCTCTGTGGGACTGGACTGTGAAGCCTGTGGGACTGGTCCGTGACCCCTTTAAGACTGTACAGTGATCCCAGTGGGACTGGACTGTGACCCCTGTGGGACTGGACTGTGACCCCTGTGGGACTGGACTGTGATCCCTGAGGGACTGGACTTTGACCCCTTTGGAACTTGACTCTGATCCCTGTGGGACTGGACTGTGATACCTGAGGGACTGGACAATGACCCCTATGGATCTTGACTGTGATGCCTATGGAACTGAACTGTGACCCTGTGGGAGTGGACTGTGATCCTTGTGGGAGTGGATTCCAACCGCTGTGGGACTGGACCGTGATCCCTGTGGGACAGGACTCTGATACCTGTCGGACTGGTCTGTGACTCTTGTGGGACTGGACTGTGATCTTTGTGGGACTGGACTGTGATCCCAGTGGGACTGAACTGTGATCCACGAGTGAATGGACTGTGATCGCTGTGGGACTGGACTGTGATACCTGTGGTACTGGACTGTGACCCCTGTGGAACTGGACTGTGATCCATGTGAGACTTGACTGTGAACCGTGTGGGACTGGACCGTGATTTCTGTCGGACTGAACTGTGACACTGTGGGAGTGGACTGTGAACCGTGTGGGAGTGACTGTGATCCATGTGGGACTGGACTGTGATCTCTGTGGACTGGACTATGACAACTGTGTAACTGGAATGTGAAACCTGTGGGACTGGACTGTATCTCCTGTAGGACTGAACTGTGATCCCTGTGGGACTGGACTGTGATCTCTGTGGGGCACGACTGCGATCTCTGTGAGACTGGACTGTGATCGCTGTGGGACTGCAGTGTGATCCCAGTGGGACTGGACTGTGAAGGCTGTGGGACTGGACTGTTATCGCTGTGGGAGTGGAATGTGATACCTGTGGGACTGGACTGTGATACCTGTGGGACTAGACTGTGATACCTGTGGGACTGGACTCTGATAACTGTGGGACAGGACTGTGACCCCAGTGGGACTGGATTCTGATCACTGTGGGACTGGACTATTATACCTGTGGGACTGAACTGCGATCCCTGAGAGACTGGAATGTGATCCCTGTGGAACAGGACTGTTATCCTTGTGTGACTGGACTTTGATCCCTGTGGAACTGGACTGTGACCCCTGTGCGACTGGACTGTGACCCTGCGGGACTGGCCTGTTATCCCCGTGGAACTGGATAATGATCCCTGTTCGACTGGACTGTGATCTCTGTGGAAATCGACTGTGATCCCTGTGGTTCTGGACTGTGATCCCTTTGGAACTGGACTGTGATACCTGTGGGTCTGGCTGTGATCCCTGTGGAACGGGACTGTAATCCCTTTGGGACTGGACTGCGATCCCTGTGGGACTGGATTGTGACCCCTGTGTGATTGGACTGTGATCCCTGTGGTACTGGTCTATCACCACGCTTGTGACAGGACTGTAATCCTTGTGGCACTGGACTCTGACCTCTGTGGAACTGAACTGTGACGCTGTGAGAGTGCACTGTGATCCCTGTGGGAGTGGATTCTGACCGCTGTGTGACAGGACTCTGAACCCTGTGGGACTGGACCCTGATCCTTGTGGGACGACTGTGACCCACGAGTGAGTGGACTGTGATCCCTGTGGGACTGGACTGTGATCCCTGTGGGACTGGACCGTGACTCCTTTGAGACAGGACAGTGATCCCAGTGGGACTGGACTGTGACCCCTGTGGGACTGGACTGTGATCCCTGTGGGACTAGACTGTGATCCCAGTGGGACTGGACTGTGACCCTTTTGGGACTGGACTGTGATCCCTGTGGGACTGGACTGCGATCTCTGTGGGACTGGACTGTGATCGCTGTGGGACTGGACTGTGATCCCTGTGGGACTGGACTGTGAACGCTGTGGGACTGGACTGTGATACCTGTGGGAGTGGAATGTGATCCCTGTGGGACTGGACTGTGAACGCTGTGGGACTGGACTGTGATACCTGTGGGAGTGGACTCTGATAACTGTGGGACTAGACTGTGATACCTGTGGGACTGGACTCTGAACACTGTGGGACAGGACTTTGACCCCTGTGGGACTGGACTCTGATCACTGTGGGACTGAACTGTGAAACTGTGGGAGTGGATTGTGAACCCTATGGGAGTGACTGTGATCCATGTGGGACTGGACTGTGATCTCTGTGGGACTGGACTATGACAACTGTGTAACTCGAATGTGATACCTGTGGGACTGGACTGTGGCTCCTGTAGGATTTTACTGTGATCCCTATGGGACTGGACTGTGATCGCTGTGGGACTGGAATGTGATACCTTTGGGACTGGACTGTGATACATGTGGGACTGGACTGTGATACCTGTGGGACTGGACTGCGACCCCTGTGGGACTGGAATGTGAGCCCTGTGGGACTGAACTGTGAAACTGTGGGAGTGGACTGTGAACCCTGTGGGAGTGACTGTGATCCATGTGGGACTTGACTGTGATCTCTGTGGGACTGGACTATGACAACTGTGTAACTCGAATGTGATACCTGTGGGACTGGACTGTGGCTCCCGTAGGATTTTACAGTGATCCCTATGTGACTGGACTGTGATCGCTGTGGGACTGGAATGTGATACCTGTGGGACTGGACTGTGATACATGTGGGACTGGACTTTGATACCTGTGGGACTGGACTGCGACCCCTGTGGGACTGGAATGTGACCCCTGTGGGACTGGACTCTGTTCACTGTGGGACTGGACTATTATCCCTGTGGGACTGGATTCTGATCACTGTGGGAAGGACTGTGACCTCTGTGGGACTGAACTGCGATCCCTGAGGGACTGGAAGGTGATCACTGTGGGAGTGGACTGTGATCCCTGTCGTACTCGACTGTGAACCCTGTGGGACTGGACTGTGATCCCTGTGGGACTGGACTGTGATCCCTGTGGAACTGGACTGTTATCCCTGTGGGACTGGACTTTGATCCCTGTGGAACTGGACTGTGACCCCTGTGCGACTGGACTGTGACGCTGCGGGAGTGGACTGAGATCCCGGTGGGACTGGACTGTGATCCCTGTTGTACTGATCTATGACCACGCTTGTGACAGGACTGTGATGCTTGTGGCACTGGACTGTGATCCCCGTGGAACTGAACTGTGACCCTGTGGGAGTGGACTGAGATCCCGGTGGGACTGGACTGAGATCCCTGTGGGACAGGACTGCTTTTTCTATGGGACTGGATGTGACAAATGTGGGACTGGACTGTGATACCTGTGGGACTGGACTGTGATCCCTGTGAGATTGGACGGTGACCCGTGTGGGACTGGACTGTGATTCCTGTAGGACTGAACTGTGACACTATGTGAGTGGACTGTGAACCCTGTGGGAGTGACTGTGATCCATGTGGGACTGGACTGTGATCTCTGTGGGACTGGACTATGGCAAATGTGTAACTGGAATGTGATACCTGTGGGACTGGACTGTGTCTCCTGTAGGACTGACTTGTGTTCCCTGTGGGACTGGATTGTGATCTCTGTGGGACTCGACTGCGATCTCTGTGTGACTGGACTGTGATCGCTGTGGGACTAGACTGTGATTCCAGTGGGACTGGACTGACCGCTGTGGGACTGGACTGTGATACCTGTGGGACTGGAATCTGATCACTGTGGGACAGGACTGTTGCCCCTGTGGGACTGGACTCTGATCACTGTGGGACTGGACTATAATCCCTGTGGAACTGGACTCTGATCACATTTTGGACAGGACTGTGACCTCTGAGGGACTGAACTGCGATCCCTGAGGGACTGGAATGTGAACCTTGTGGGACTGGACTGTGATTAATGTAGGACTGGACTGTGATCCCTGTGGAACTGGACTGTTGTCACTGTGGGACTGGACATTGATCGCTGTGAAACTGGACTGTGACGCCTGTGCGACTGGACTGTGACCCTGCGGGACTGGCCTGTGATCCCCGTGGAACTGGACAATGATCCCTGGTCGACTGGACTGTGATCCCTGTAGAAATGGACTGTGATCCCTGTGGTTCTGGACTGTGATCCCTGCGGAACTGGACTGTGATACCTGTGGGTCTGGCTCTGATTCCTGTGGGACGGGACTGTAATCCCTTTGGGACTGGACTATGATCCCTGTGGGACTGTACTGTGATCCCTTTGGAACTGGACTGTAACCCCTTTGTGATTGGACTGTGATCCCTGTGGGATTGGACTTTGATCCCTGTTGGACTGGACTGTGATCCCTGTGGTACTGGTCTATGAGCACGCTTGTGACAGGATGGGATCCTTGTGGCACTGGGCTGTGATCCCTGTGGAACTGAACTGTGAAGCTGTGGGAGTGGACTGAGATCCCGGTGGGACTGGACTAAGATCCCTGTGGGACTGGACTGCTCGTTCCGTGGGACTGGACTGTGACAAATGTGGGACTGCACTTTGATACCTGTGGGACTGGACTGTGATCCCTGTGAGACTGGACTGTGAACACTGTGGGACGATACTGTGATCTCTGTGGGACTGAACTGTGATCATTATGCGACTGGTGCGTGACCTCTGTGGCAGAGGACTGTGACACCTGTGGGACTGGACTGTGATCCCTGTGGGACTGGACTGTGACACCTACTGGACTGCAATGTGATCTCATTGGGACAGGACAATGGTCCCTGTTCGACTGGCCTGTGAACACTGTGGGACTAGACTGTGATCTCTGTGGGACTGGACTGTGAACCCTGTGGGACTAGACTGTGATCTCTGTGGGACTGGACTGTGATCATTGTGCAACTGGACTGTGATCCCTGTGGTACTGGACTGAGATCCCTGTGGGACTTGACTGTGATCCATGTGGGATTGGACTGTGACCCCTGTGGAACGGTACATTGATCCATGTGAGACTGGACTGTGACCCCTGTGGGACTGGACTTTGACCCCTGCGGTACTGCACTGTGATCCCAGTGGGACTGGACTATGATACCTGTGGGACAGGACTGTGATCCCAGTTGGACTGGCCTGTGATCCCCGTGGGACTGGACAAAGATCCATGTTCGACTGGACTGTGAACACTGTGGGACTAGACAGTGATCTATGTGGGACTGGACTGTGATCAATATGCGACTTGTCTGTGACTTCTGTGGGACAGAAGTGATACTTGTGGGACTGGACTGTGATACTTGTGTGACTGGACTGTGACCCTTGATGGACTGGACTGTAATCAGTGTGGGACTTGATTGTGATCCCTGTGGGCCTTGACTGTGACACCTGTGGGACTTCACTGTGACACTTGTGGGACAGGACTGTGACCCCTGTGGTGCTGGACTTTGATCCCTGTGGGACTGGACTGTCATCCCTGAGGGACTGGACTGTCATCCCTGTGGGAGTGGACTGTGATCCCTGTGTGACTGGTCTGTGACCCCTGTGGGACTGGACCGTGATCTCTGTGGGACTGAACTGAGATCCATGTGGGACTGGACTGTCATACCTGTGGGTTTAGACTTTGATACCTGTGGGACTGCACTGCGACTCTTGAGGGACTGGACTGTGATCTTTGTGGGACTGGACTGTGATCCCAGTGGGACTGGATTGTGATCGCCGTGGGACTGGACTGTGATACCTGTGGGACTGGAATGTGACCCCTGTGGGACAGGATTGTGACCCCTATGGGACTTAACTGTGAGCCACGAGTGAGTGGACTGTGATCTCTGTTGGACTGGACTGTGATCCCAGTGGTACTGGACTGTGACCCCTGTGGAACTCGACGGTGATCCATGTGAGACTTGACTAAGACCCGGGTGGGACTGGACTGTGATCCTTATGGGATTGTACTGTGATCCATGTTGGACTGGAATGTGATCCCTGTGGCACTGGACAGTGATCCCTGTGGGACAGGACTGTGACCCCTGTGGAACAGGACTGTGATCC
The DNA here is from genome assembly GCF_044704955.1 of Pristiophorus japonicus. Lineage (NCBI taxonomy): Eukaryota > Metazoa > Chordata > Chondrichthyes > Pristiophoridae > Pristiophorus > Pristiophorus japonicus. Next base: position 67,595,397 of record NC_091999.1, read on the forward strand.
ATGTGAGACTTGACTGTGACCCCTGTGGGACTGGACTGTGACCCCTGTGGGACTGGCCTGTGATCCCAGTGGGACTGGACTATGATTCCTGTTCAACTGGACTGTGATCCATGTGGGATTTTCATGTGATCCATGTGGGACTGGACTGTGATCCCTGTGGGACTGGTCTGTGATCTCTTTGGGACTGGACTGTCATAGCTGTGGGACTGGACTGTTACAACTGCGCGACGGCACTGTGATACCTATGGGACTGGACTGTGATCCCAGTGGGACTGGACTTTGAAACCTGTGGGACTGGACATTGATCCCTGTGGGACTGGACTGTGAACCTTGTGGGAGTAGACTGTTGTCCCTGTGGAACTGAACTGTGATCCCTGTGAGACTGGACTGTGATCACTGTGGGTTGGACTGTTGTACCTGTGGGCCAGGACTGTGATCCCTGTGGGACGGGCCTGTGATCCCCGTGGGACTGGACAATGATCTCTGTTCGACTGGACTGTGGACACTGTGGGACTAGACTGTCATCTCTGTGGGACTGAACTGTGATACTTGTGGGACTGGACTGTGAACGCTGTGGGACTGGACTGTGATACCTGTGGGAGTGGACTGTGATAACTGTGGGACTAGACTGTGGTACCTGTGGGACTGGACTCTGATCACTGTGGGACAGGACTTTGACCCCTGTGGGACTGGACTCTGATCACTGTGGGACTGAATTGTGAAACTGTGGGAGTGGATTGTGAACCCTATGGGAGTGACTGTGATCCATGTGGGACTGGACTGTGATCTCTGTGGAACTGGACTATGACAACTGTGTAACTCGAATGTGATACCTGTGGGACTGGACTGTGGCTCCTGTAGGATTTTACTGTGATCCCTATGGGACGGAACTGTGATCGCTGTGGGACTGGAATGTGATACCTTTGGGACTGGACTGTGATACATGTGGGACTGGACTGTGATACCTGTGGGACTGGACTGCGACCCCTGTGGGACTGGAATGTGACCCCTGTGGGACTGGACCGTGATCTCTGTGGGACTGAACTGAGATCCATGTGGGACTGGACTGTCATACCTGGGGTTTAGACTTTGATACCTGTGGGACTGCACTGCGACTCTTGAGGGACTGGACTGTGATCTTTGTGGGACTGGACTGTGATCCCAGTGGGACTGGATTGTGATCGCCGTGGGACTGGACTGTGATACCTGTGGGACTGGAATGTGACCCCTGTGGGACAGGATTGTGACCCCTATGGGACTTAACTGTGAGCCACGAGTGAGTGGACTGTGATCTCTGTGGAACTGGACTGTGATCCCAGTGGTACTGGACTGTGACCCCTGTGGAACTCGACGGTGATCCATGTGAGACTTGACTGAGACCCGTGTGGGACTGGACTGTGATCCTTATGGGATTGTAGTGTGATCATGTTGGACTGGAATGTGATCCCTGTGGCACTGGACAGTGATCCCTGTGGGACAGGACTGTGACCCCTGTGGAACAGGACTGTGATCCATGTGAGACTTGACTGTGACCCCTGTGGGACTGGACTGTGATCCCTGTGGGACTGGCCTGTTATCCCAGTGGGACTGGACTATGATTCCTGTTCAACTGGACTGTGATCCCTGTGGGACTGGTCTGTGATCTCTTTGGGACTGGACTGTGATCGCTGTGGGACTCGACTGCGATCCCTGTGGTACTGGACTGTGAAATCTGTGGGACTAGACTGTGATCCCTGTGGGAATGGACTGAGATCCCTGTAGGACTGGACCGAGATCCCTGTGGGACAGGACTGTCATAGCTGTGGGACTGGACTGTTACAACTGTGCGACGGCACTGTGATACCTATGGGACTGGACTGTGATCCCAGTGGGACTGGACTTTGACCCCTGTGGGACTGGACATTGATCCCTGTGGGACTGGACTGTGAACCTTGTGGGAGTAGACTGTTGTCCCTGTGGAACTGAACTGTGATCCCTGTGAGACTGGACTGTTATCACTGTGGGTTGGACTGTTTACCTGTGGGCCAGGACTGTGATCCCTGTGGGACGGGCCTGTGATCCCCGTGGGACTGGACAATGATCTCTGTTCGACTGGACTGTGGACACTGTGGGACTAGACTGTCATCTCTGTGGGACTGAACTGTGATACTTGTGGGACTGGACTGTGAACGCTGTGGGACTGGACTGTGATACCTGTGGGAGTGGAATGTGATCCCTGTGGGACTGGACTGTGAACGCTGTGGGACTGGACTGTGATACCTGTGGGAGTGGACTGTGATAACTGTGGGACTAGACTGTGGTACCTGTGGGACTGGACTCTGATCACTGTGGGACAGGACTTTGACCCCTGTGGGACTGGACTCTGATCAATGTGGGACTGAATTGTGAAACTGTGGGAGTGGATTGTGAACCCTATGGGAGTGACTGTGATCCATGTGAGACTGGACTGTGATCTCTGTGGGACTGGACTATGACAACTGTGTAACTCGAATGTGATACCTGTGGGACTGGACTGTGGCTCCTGTAGGATTTTACTGTGATCCCTATGGGACGGAACTGTGATCGCTGTGGGACTGGAATGTGATACCTTTGGGACTGGACTGTGATACATGTGAGACTGGACTGTGATACCTGTGGGACTGGACTGCGACCCCTGTGGGACTGGAATGTGACCCCTGTGGGACTGAACTGTGAAACTGTGGGAGTGGACTGTGAACCCTGTGGGAGTGACTGTGATCCATGTGGGACTTGACTGTGATCTCTGTGGGACTGGACTATGACAACTGTGTAACTCGAATGTGATACCTGTGGGACTGGACTGTGGCTCCCGTAGGATTTTACAGTGATCCCTATGGGACTGGACTGTGATCGCTGTGGGACTGGAATGTGATACCTTTGGGACTGGACTGTGATACATGTGGGACTGGACTTTGATACCTGTGGGACTGGACTGCGACCCCTGTGGGACTGGAATGTGACCCCTGTGGGACTGGACTGTTATCCCTGTGGGACTGGATTCTGATCACTGTGGGAAGGACTGTGACCTCTGTGGGACTGAACTGTGAACCTGTGGGAGAGAACTGAGATCCCAGTGGGACTGGACTGAGATCTCTTGGGACTGGACTGCTATACATGTGAGAATGGACTGTGATAAATGTGGGACTAGACTGTGTTACCTGTTGGACTGGACTGTGATCCCAGTTGGACTGGACTGTGACCCTGTCGGACCAGACTGTTGTCCCTGTGAAACTGGACTCTGATCCTTGTGAGACTTGACTGTGACCCCTGTGGGACTGGACTGTGACCCCTGCTGGACTGGACAATGATACATGTTCCACTCGACTGTGAACACTGTGGGACTCGACTGTGATCCCTGTGGGACTTGACTGTGACCCCTGTGGGACTGGACTGTGATCTCTGAGGGACTGGACTGTGATCCCTGTGGGAGTGGACTGTGATCCCTGTGGGACTGGACTGTGACCCCTGTGGGACTGGACTGGGATCTCTGTGGGACTGGACTGAGATCCATGTGCGACTGGACTGTCATACCTGTGGGTTTAGACTTTGATACCTGTGGGACTGGACTGTGAATCTTGTGGGACTGGACTGTGACCTTTGTGGGACTGGACTGTGATCCCAGTGGTACTGGACTGTGATCGCTGTGGGACTGGACTGTGATAACTGTGGGACTGAAATGTGACCCCTGTGGGACTGGATTGTGACCCCTTTGGGACTGAACTGTGATCCACGAGTGAATGGACTGTGATCTCTGTGGGACTGGACTGTGATCCCTGTGCTCTTGGACTGTGACCCCTGTGGAACTGGACTGTGATCCATGTGAGACATGACTGTGACCCCTGTGGGACTGGACAATGATACATGTTCCACTCGACTGTGAACACTGTGGGACTCGACTGTGATCCCTGTGGGACTTGACTGTTACCCCTGTGGGACTGGACTGTGATCTCTGAGGGACTGGACTGTGATCCCTGTGGGAGTGGACTGTGATCCCTGTGGGACTGGACTGTGACCCCTGTGGGACTGGACTGGGATCTCTGTGGGACTGGACTGAGATCCATGTGCGACTGGACTGTCATACCTGTGGGTTTAGACTTTGATACCTGTGGGACTGGACTGTGAATCTTGTGGGACTGGACTGTGACCTTTGTGGGACTGGACTGTGATCCCAGTTGTACTGGACTGTGATCGCTGTGGGACTGGACTGTGATAACTGTGGGACTGAAATGTGACCCCTGTGGGACTGGATTGTGACCCCTGTGGGACTGAACTGTGATCCACGAGTGAATGGACTGTGATCTCTGTGGGACTGGACTGTGATCCCTGTGGTCATGGACTGTGACCCCTGTGGAACTGGACTGTGATCCATGTGAGACTTGACTGTGACCCCTGTGGGACTGGACTGTGATCCTTGTGGGATTGTACTGTGATCCATGTTGGACTGCAATGTGATCCCTGTGGCACTGGACAGTGATCCCTGTGGGACTGAACTATGATACCTGTGGCACTGGATTATGATCACTGTGGGACTGGACTGTGACCCCTGTGTGACTGAACTGCGATCTCTGAGGTACTGGACTGTGATCCCTGTGGGTGTGGCCTGTGATCCTTGTTGGTCTGGACTGTGGTCCCTGTGGGATTGGACTGTGAACTCTGTGGGACTGTACTGAGATCCATGTGGGACTGGACTGTCATACCTGTGGGACTGGACTGTGACTCCTGTAGGACTGGACTGTGATCGCTGTGGGACATGACTGTGACACCTATGGTGCTGGACTTTTAACCCTGTGTGATTGGACTGTGATCCCAGTGGGACAGGACTGAGATCCTTGATGGTCTGGACTGTGACCCCTGTGGGACTGGACTGTGATTCCTGTAGGACTGAACTGTGACACTGTTGGAGTGGACTGTGATCCCTGTGGGAGTGACTGTGATCCATGTGCGACTGGACTGTGATCTCTGTGGGACTGGACTATGACAACTGTGTAACTGGAATGTGATACCTGTGAAACTGGACAGTGATCGCTGTGGGACTGGACTGTGAACCCAGTGGGAATGGACTGTGACCTCTGTGGGACTGGACTGTGATACCTGTCGGACTGGACTGTGATACCTGAGGGACTGGATTGTGATCCTCGTGGGACTGGAGTGTGATCCCTGTGGGACTGGACTTTGATTTGCTGTGGGACTGGACTATGATCCCTGTGGGACTGGACTGTGAACGCTGTGGGACTGGACTGTGATCCCTGTGGGACTGGACTGTGATCCCTGTGGAACTGGACTGTTATCTCTGCGGGAATGGACTTTGATCCCTGTGGAACTGGACTGTGACCCCTGTGCGACTGGATTGTGTCCCTGCGGGACTGGCCTGTGATCCCCGTGGAACTGGACAATGATCCCTGTTCGACTGGACTGTGATCCCTGTGGAAATGGACTGTGATCCCTGAGGTTCTGGACTGTGATCCCTGTGGAACTGGACTGCGATACCTGTGGGTCTGGCTGGGATCCATGTGGGACGGGACTGTAATCCCTTTGGGACTGTACTGTGATCCCTGTGGGACTGGACTGTGATCCCTGTGGGACTGGACTGCGACCCCTGTGGGACTTGACTGTGATTCCTGTGGGACTGGACTGTGATCACTGTGGGATTGGACTGTGATCCTTGTGGGACTGGACTGTGATCCCTGTGGTACTGGTCTATGACCACGCTTGTGACAGGACTGTGATCCTTGTGGCACTGGACTGTGATCCCTGTGGAACTGAACTGTGAACCTGTGGGAGAGAACTGAGATCCCTGTGGGACTGGACTGAGATCCCTTGGGACTGGACTGCTATACACGTGAGACTGGACTGTGACAAATGTGGGACTAGACTGTGGTACCTGTGGGACTGGACTGTGATCCCAGTTGGACTGGACTGTGACCCTGTGGGACCAGACTGTTGTCCCTGTGGAACTGGACTCTGATCCTTTGTGAGACTTGACTGTGACCCCTGTGGGACTGGACTGTGACCCCTGCTGGACTGGACAATGATACATGTTCGACTCGATTGTGAACACTGTGGGACTCGACTGTGATCCCTGTGGGACTTCACTGTGACCCCTGTGGAACTGGACTGTGATCTCTGAGGGACTGGACTGTGATCCCTGTGGGAGTGGACTGTGATCCCTGTGGGACTGGACTGTGATCTCTGTGGGACTGGACTGAGATCCATGTGCGACTGGACTGTCATACCTGTGGGTTTAGACTTTGATACTGGAATGTGAGACTGGAATGTGACCCCTGTGGGACTGGATTGTGACCCCTGTGGGACTGAACTGTGATCCACGAGTGAATGGACTGTGATCTCTGTGGGACTGGACTCTGTTCCCTGTGGTATTGGACTGTGACCCCTCTGGAACTGGACTGTGATCCATGTGCGACTTGACTGTGACCCCTGTGGGACTGGACTGTGATCCTTGTGGGATTGTACTGTGATCCATGTTGGACTGCAATGTGATCCCTGTGGCACTGGACAGTGATCCCTGTGGGACTGGAGTGTGATACCTGTGGGACTGGTCTGTGGGACTGAACTATGATACCTGTGGCACTGGACTATAATCACTGTGGGACTAGATTGTGACCCCTGTGTGACTGAACTGCGATCCCTGAGGTACTGGACTGTGGTCCCTGTGGGACTGGACTGTGAACTCTGTGGGACTGTACTGAGATCCATGTGGGACTGGACTGTCATACCTGTGGGATTGGACTGTGACAATTGGAGGACTAGAGTTTGATACCTGTGGGACTGGACTGTGACTCCTGTGGGACTGGACTGTGATTGCTGTGGGACATGACTGTGACACCTATGGTGTTGGACTTTTAACCCTGTGTGATTGGACTGTGATCCCTGTGGGACTAGACTGTGAGCCCTGTGGGACTGGACTGTGATCCCTGTGGGACAGGACTGAGATCCTTGAGGGTCTGGACTGTGACCCCTGTGGGACTGGACTGTGATTCCTGTAGGACAGAACTGTGACACTGTGGGAGTGGACTGTGACCCCTGTGGGACTGGACTGTGATTCCTGTAGGACAGAACTGTGACACTGTGGGAGTGGACTGTGATCCCTGTGGGAGTGACTGTGATCCATGTGAGACTGGACTGTGATTTCTGTGGGACTGCACTATGACAACTGTGTAACTGGAATGTGATACCTGTGGAACTGGACAGTGATCGATGTGGGACTGGACTGTGAACCCAGTGGGAATGGACTGTGACCTCTGTTGGACTGGACTGTGATACCTGTGGGACTGGACTGTAATATCTGAGGGACAGGATTGTGATCCTCGTGGGACTGGAGTGTGATCCCTGTGGGACTAGACTGTGATTTTCTGTGGGACTGGACTATGATCCCTGTGGGACTGGACTGTGATCACTGTGGGACTGGACTTTGACCCCTGTGGGACTGAACTGCGATCCCTGAGGGACTGGAATGTGATCCCTGCAGTAGTGGACTGATATCGCTGTGGTACTCGACTGTGATCCCTGTGAGACTGGACTGTGATCACTGTGGGTTGGACTGTTGTACCTGTGGGAGAGGACTGTGATCCCTGTGGGACGGGCCTGTGATCCCCGTGGGACTGGACAATGATCCCTGTTCGACTGGACTGTGGACACTGTGGGACTAGACTGTCATCTCTGTGGGACTGAACTGTGATACTTGTGGGACTGGACTGTGACCCCTTTTAGACTGGACTGTAATCCCTGTGGGACATGACTGTGACACCTGTTGTGCTGGACTTTGACCCCTGTGTGATTGGCCTGTGAACCCTGTGGGACTGGACTGTGAGCCCTGTGGGACTGAACTGTGATCCCTGTGGGAAAGGACTGAGATCCTTGAGGGCCTGGACTGTGAACCCTGAGGGACTGGACTGTGATTCCTGTAGGACTGAACTGTGACACTGTGGGAGTGGACTGTGTCTCCTGTGGGACTGGACTGTGATTCCTGTGGGACTGGACTGTGATACCTGTGGGACTGGACTGTGATACCTGTGGGACTGGACTATGATCTTTTGGGACTTTTCTGTGATTACTGCGGGAGTGGACTGTGATCGCTATGTTACTCGTCTGTGAACCCTGTGGGACTGGACTGTGATCCCTGTGGGACTGGACTTTGATCCCTGTGGGACTGGACTTTGATCCCTGTGGGACAGGACTGTAATCCCTGTGAAACTGGACTGTGATCCCTGTAGGACAGGACTGTGGTCCCTGTTCGACTGGACAATGATCCCTGTTCGACTGGACTGTGCACACTGTGGGACTAGACTGTCATCTCTGTGGGACTGAACTGTGATACTTGTGGGACTGGACTGTGACCCCTTTTTGACTGGACTGTAATCCCTGTGGGACATGACTGTGACACCTGTTGTGCTGGACTTTGACCCCTGTGTGATTGGCCTGTGAACCCTGTAGGACTGGACTGTGAGCCCTGTGGGACTGGACTGTGATCCCTGTGGGAAAGGACAGGGATCCTTGATTGCCTGGACTGTGAACCCTGAGGGACTGGACTGTGATTCCTGTAGGACTGAACTGTGACACTGTGGGAGTGGACTGTGATCCCTGTGGGACTGGACTGTGATCTCTGTGGGACTGGACTATGAAACTGTGTAACTGGAATGTGATACCTGTGGGACTGGACTGTGATACCTGTGGGCCTGGACTGTGATACCTGTGGGACTGTTATATGATCCTTTTGGGACTGGACTGTGATTACTGTGGGACTGGACTGTGATCGCTGTGTGACTGGACTATGTTACCTGTGGGACTGGACAGTGATCACTGTGGGACTGGACTGTGACCCCTGTGGGACTAATCTGCGATACCTGAGGGACTGGAATGTGATCCCTGTGGGAGTGGACTGTGATCGCTATGTTACTCGTCTGTGAACCCTGTGGGACTGGACTGTGATTCCTGTGGTATGGACTTTGATCCCTGTGGGACTGGACTTTGCGTCCTGTGGGACAGGACTGTAATCCCTGTGAAACTGGACTGTGATCCCTGTGGGACAGGACTGTGGTCCCTGTTCGACTGGACTTTGATCCCTGTGGAACTGGACTGTGATACCTGTGGGTCTGGACAGTGATCCCTGTGGGACTGAACTATGATACCTGTGGTACTAGATTATGATCCCTGAGGGACTGGACTGTGATCCCTGTGGGAGTGGCCTGTGATCCTTGTAGGTCTGGACTGTGGTCCCTGTGGGACTGGACTGTGAACTCTGTGGGACTGTACTGAGATCCATGTGGGACTGGACTGTCATACCTGTGGGATTGGACTGTGACAATTGGAGGACTAGAGTTTGATACCTGTGGGACTGGACTGTGACTCCTGTGGGACTGGACTGTGATCGCTGTGGGACATGACTGTGACACCTATGGTGTTGGACTTTTAACCCTGTGTGATTGGACTGTGATCCCTGTGGGACTAGACTGTGAGCCCTGTGGGACTGGACTGTGATCCCTGTGGGACATTACTGAGATCCTTGAGGGTCTGGACTGTGACCCCTGTGGGACTGGACTGTGATTCCTGTAGGACAGAACTGTGACACTGTGGGAGTGGACTGTGATCCCTGTGGGAGTGACTGTGATCCATGTGAGACTGGACTGTGATTTCTGTGGGACTGGACTATGACAACTGTGTAACTGGAATGTGATACCTGTGGAATTGGACAGTGATCGATGTGGGACTGGACTGTGAACCCAGTGGGAATGGACTGTGACCTCTGTTGGACTGGACTGTGATACCTGTGAGACTGGACTGTGATACCTGAGGGACTGGATTGTGATCCTCGTGGGACTGGACTGTGATTCCTGTGCGACTGGACAATGATCGCTGTGGGATTCGACTGCGATCCCTGTGGCACTGGAATGTGATCGCCGTGGGACTGGACTGTGATCCCAGTGGGAATGGACTGTGACCTCTGTGGGACTGGACTGTGATACCTGTGGGACTGGACTGTGATACCTGTGGGACTGGACTATGATCTTTTGGGACTGGACTGTGATTACTGTGGGACTGGACTGTGATCGCTGTGTGACTGGACTATGTTACCTGTGGGACTGGACTGTGATCACTGTGGGACTGGACTGTGACCCCTGTGGGACTAAACTGCGATACCTGAGGGACTGGAATGTGATCCCTGTGGGAGTGGACTGTGATCGCTATGTTACTCGTCTGTGAACCCTGTGGGACTGGACTGTGATCCCTGTGGGACTGGACTTTGATCCCTGTGGGACTGGACTTTGATCCCTGTGGGACAGGACTGTAATCCCTGTGAAACTGGACTGTGATCCCTGTAGGACAGGACTGTGGTCCCTGTTCGACTGGACAATGATCCCTGTTCGACTGGACTGTGCACACTGTGGGACTAGACTGTCATCTCTGTGGGACTGAACTGTGATACTTGTGGGACTGGACTGTGACCCCTTTTTGACTGGACTGTAATCCCTGTGGGACATGACTGTGACACCTGTTGTGCTGGACTTTGACCCCTGTGTGATTGGCCTGTGAACCCTGTAGGACTGGACTGTGAGCCCTGTGGGACTGGACTGTGATCCCTGTGGGAAAGGACAGGGATCCTTTATTGCCTGGACTGTGAACCCTGAGGGACTGGACTGTGATTCCTGTAGGACTGAACTGTGACACTGTGGGAGTGGACTGTGATCCCTGTGGGACTGGACTGTGATCTCTGTGGGACTGGACTGTGTCTCCTGTAGGACGGGACTGTGATCCCTGTGCTACTAAACAATGATCGCTGTGGGACTCGACTGCGATCCCTGTGGCACTGGATTGTGATCGCCGTGGGACTGGACTGTGATCGCAGTGCGAATGGACTGTGACCTCTGTGGGACTGGACTGTGATACCTGTGGGCCTGGACTGTGATACCTGTGGGACTGTTATATGATCCTTTTGGGACTGGACTGTGATTACTGTGGGACTGGACTGTGATCGCTGTGTGACTGGACTATGTTACCTGTGGGACTGGACAGTGATCACTGTGGGACTGGACTGTGACCCCTGTGGGACTAAACTGCGATACCTGAGGGACTGGAATGTGATCCCTGTGGGAGTGGACTGTGATCGCTATGTTACTCGTCTGTGAACCCTGTGGGACTGGACTGTGATTCCTGTGGGACTGGACTTTGATCCCTGTGGGACTGGACTTTGCGCCCTGTGGGACAGGACTGTAATCCCTGTGAAACTGGACTGTGATCCCTGTGGGACAGGACTGTGGTCCCTGTTCGACTGGACTTTGATCCCTGTGGAACAGGACTGTGATACATGTGGGTCTGGACTGTGATCCCTGTGGGACGGGACTTTGATCCATTTGGGACTGGACTTTGATCGCTGTGGGACTGGACTGTGATCCCTATGGTACTGGACTGTGACCCCTGTGGGACTTGACTATGATACCTGTGGGACTGGACTTTGCACCCTGTGGTACTGGTCTATGAGCACGCTTGTGACAGGAATGTGCTCCTTGTGGCAATGGACTGTGATCTCTGCTGGACTGAAATGTGATCCACGCGTGAGTGGACTGTGATCCCTGTGGAAGTGGACTGTGATCCCTGTGGGATTGGACTGTGATCTCTGTGGGATTGTAGTGTGATCCATGTGGGACTGGACTGTGATCCATGTGGAACTGGAATGTGATCCCTGTGGGAGTGGATTGTGATCCCTGTGTTACTGGACTGTGATCGCTATGGGACTCGAATGCGATCCCTGTGGTACTGCCCTGTGAAATCTGTGGGACTAGACTGTGATCCCTGTGAGACTCGACTAAGATCCCTGTGGGACTGGACTGAGATCCCTGTGGGACTGGACTGTGATCATTATGCGACTGGTCTTTGATCCCTGTGGGACTGGACTGTGACCCTTGTGGGAGTAGACTTTTGTCCCTGTGAAACTGGACTGTGATCCCTGTGAGACTGGACTGTGACCCCTGTGGGACAGGACTGTGACCCATGCGGGACTGCACTGTGATTACTGTCGGTTGGACTGTCATACCTGCGGGACAGGACTGTGATTCACGTGGGACGGGCCTGTGATCCCCGTGGGACTGGACAATGATCGCTGTTCGAGTGAACTGTGAACACTTTGGGACTAGACTGTCATCTCTGTGGGACTGAACTGTGATACTTGTGACACTGGACTGTGACCCCTGTTGGACTGGACTGTAATCCCTGTGGGACATAACTGTGACACCTATGGTGCTGGACTTTTAACCCTGTGTGATTGGACTGTGATCCCTGTGGGACTAGACTGTGAGCCCTGTGGGACTGGAATGTGATCCCTGTGGGACAGGACTGAGATCCTTGAGGGTCTGGTCAGTGACCCCTGTGGGACTGGACTGTGATTCCTGTAGGACTGAACTGTGACACTGTGGGAGTGGACTGTGACCCTGTGGGAGTGACTGTGATCCATGTGGGACTGGACTGTGATCTCTGTGGGACTGGACTATGACAACTGTGTAACTGGAATGTGATACCTGTGGAACTGGACAGTGATCGCTGTGGGACTGGACTGTGAACCCAGTGGGAATGGACTATAACCTCTGTGGGACTGGACTGTGATACCTGTGGGACTGGACTGTGATACCTGAGGGACTGGATTGTGATCCTCGTGGGACTGGACTGTGATCCCTGTGGGACTCGACTGTGATCGCTGTGGGACTGGACTATGATCCCTGTGGGACTGGACTGTGATCACTGTGGGACTGGACTGTTACCCCTGTGGGACTGAACTGCGATCCCTGAGGGACTGGAAAGTGATCACTGTAGGAGTGGACTGTGATCCCTGTGGTCCTCGACTGTGAACGCTGTGGGACTGGACTGTGACCCTGTGGGACTGGACTGTGATCCCTGTGGAACTGGACTGTTATCTCTGTGGGACTGGACTTTGATCCCTGTGGGACTGGACTGTGATCTCCGTGGGACTGGACTGAGATCCATGTGCGACTGGACTGTCATACCTGTGGGTTTAGACTTTGATACCTGTGGGACTGGACTGTGAATCTGGTGGGACTGGACTGTGACTTTGTGCGACTGGACTGTGATCCCAGTGGTACTGGACTGTGATCGCTGTGGGACTGGACTGTGATACCTGTGGGACTGAAATGTGACCCCTGTGGGACTGGATTGTAACCCCTGTGGGACTGAACTGTGATCCACGAGTGAATGGACTGTGATCTCTGTGGGACTGGACTGTGATCCCTGTGGTCTTGGACTGTGACCCCTGTGGAACTGTACTGTGATCCATGTGAGACTTGACTGTGACCCCTGTGGGACTGGACTGTGATCCTTGTGGGATTGTACTGTGATCCATGTTGGACTGCAATGTGATCCCTGTGGCACTGGACAGTGATCCCTGTGGGACTGGACTGTGATACCTGTGGGACTGGTCTGTGGGACTGAACTATGATACCTGTGGCACTGGACTATGATCACTGTGGGACTGGACTGTGACCCCTGTGTGACTGAACTGCGATGCCTGAGGGTGTGGCCTGTGATCCTTGTTGGTCTGGACTGTGGTCCCTGTGGGACTGGACTGTTAACTCTGTGGGACTGTACTGAGATCCATGTGGGACTGGACTGTCATACCTGTGGGACTGGACTGTGACTCCTGTGGGACTGGACTGTGATCGCTGTGGGACATGACTGTGACACCGATGGTGCTGGACTTTTAACCCTGTGTGATTGGACTGTGATCCCTGTGGGACTAGACTGTGATCCCTGTGGGACAGGACTGAGATCCTTGATGGTTTGGACTGTGACCCCTGTGGGACTGGACTGTGATTCCTGTAGGACTGAACTGTGACACTGTGGGAGTGGACTGTGATCCCTGTGGGAGTGACTGTGATCTATGTGGGACTGGACAGTGATCGCTGTGGGACTGGACTGTGAACCCAGTGGGAATGGACTGTGACCTCTGTGGAACTGGACTGTGAAACCTGTGGGACTGGACTGTGATACCTGAGGGACTGGATTGTGATCCTCGTGGGACTGGAGTGTGATCCCTGTGGGACTGGACTGTGATTTGCTATGGGACTGGACTATGATCCCTGTGGGACTGGACTGTGATCACTGTGGGACTGGACTGTGACCCCTGTGGGACTGAACTGCGATCCCTGAGGGACTGGAATGTGATCCCTGTAGGAGTGGACTGATATCCCTGTGGTACTCGACTGTGAACCCTGTGGGACTGGACTGTGATCCCTGTGAGACTGGACTTTGATCCCTGTGCGACTGGATTGTGACCCTGCGGGACTGGCCTGTGATCCCCGTGGAACTGGACAATGATCCCTGTTCGACTGGACTGTGACCCCTGTGGGACTGTACTGCGATCCCTGAGGGACTGAAATGTGATCCCTGTAGGAGTGGACTGTGATCCCTGTCGTACTCGACTGTGATCCCTGTGGAACTGGACTATTATCTCTGTGGGACTGGACTTTGATCCCTGTGGAACTGGACTGTGACCCCTGTGTGACTGGATTGTGACCCTGCGGGACTGGCCTGTGATCCCCGTGGAACTGGACAATGATCCCTGTTCGACTGGACTGTGATCCCTGTGGAAATGGACTGTGATCCCTGAGGTTCTGGACTGTGATCCCTGTGCAACTGGACTGTGATACCTGTGGGTCTGGCTGGGATCCATGTGGGACGGGACTGTAATCCCTTTGGGACTGTACTGTGATCCCTGTTGGACTGGACTGTGATCCCTGTGGGACTGGACTGTGACCCCTGTGGGACTTGACTGTGATCCCTGTGGGACTGGACTGTGATCCCTGTGGGATTGGACTGTGATCCGTGTGGGACTGGACTGTGATCCCTGTGGTACTGGTCCATGACCACGCTTGTGACAGGACTGTGATCCTTGTGGCACTGGACTGTGATCCCTGTGGAACTGAGCTGTGAACCTGTGGGAGAGAACTGAGATACCTGTGGGACTGGACTGAGATCCCTGTGGGACTGGACTGCTATACATGTGAGACTGGACTGTGACAAATGTGGGACTAGACTGTGGTACCTGTGGGACTGGACTGTGACCCCTGCTGGACTGCAATGTGATCCGAGTGGGACTAGACAATGGTCCCTGTTCGACTGTCCAGTGAACACTTTGGGACTCGACTGTGATCTCTGTGGGACTGGACTGTGATCATTATGCGACTGGTCTGTGAGCTCTGTGGGACAGGACTGTGACACCTGTGGGTCTGGACTGTGAACCCTGTGGTACTGGACTTTGATTCCTGTGTGATTGGACTGTGATCCCTGTGGGACTGAACTGTGACCCCTGTGTGACTGGACTGCGATCCCTGTGGGACTGGACTGTGATCGCTGTGGGACTCGACTGCGATCCCTGTGGGACTGGACTATCATACCTGTGGGACTGGACTGTGATCACAGTGGGACTGGACTGTGACCACTGTGGGACTGGTCTGTGATCGCTGTGGGACTGGACTGTGACAATTATGCGACTGGACTGTGATCCCTGTGGAACTGGACTGTGATCCCTGTGGGACTGGACTGTGACAATTATGCGACTGGACTGTGATCCCTGTGGTACTGGACTGAGATCCATGTGGGACTGGACTATCATAACTGTGGGACTGGACTGTGATCACAGTGGGACTGGACTGTGACCACTGTGGGACTGGACTGTGATCCATGTGGGACTGGACTGTGACCCTTGTGGGACTGGACTGTTGTCCCTGTGGAACTGGACTGTGATCCATGTGAGACTGTACTGTGACCCCTGTGGGACTGGACTGTGACACCTGCGGGACTGCACTGTGATCCCAGTGCGACTGGACTATGATAGCTGTGGCACATGGCTGTGATCCAAGTTGGACTGGCCTGCGATCCCCGTGGGACTGGACAATGATCCATGTTCGACTGGACAGTGAACACTGTGGGACTCGACTGTGATCTATGTGGGACTGGACTGTGATCATTATGCGACTTGTCTGTGACATCTGTGGGACAGAAGTGATACTTGTGGTACTGGACTGTGAGACTTGTGGGACTGGACTGTGACCCCTGATGGACCGCACAATGATACATGTTCGACTCGACTGTGAACACTGTGGGACTCGACTGTGATCCCTGTGAGACTTGACTGTGACCCCTGTGGGACTGGACTGTGATCTCTGAGGGCCTGGACTGTGATCCCTGTGGGAGTGGACTGTGATACCTGTGGGACTGGACTGTGACCCCTGTGGGACTGGACTGTGATCTCTGTGAGACGGGACTGAGATCCATGTGCGACTGGACTGTCATACCTGTGGGTTTAGACTTTGATACCTGTGGGACTGGACTGTGAATCTTGTGGGACTGGACTGTGACATTTGTGGGACTGGACTGTGATCACAGTGGTACTGGACTGTGATCGTTGTGGGACTGGACTGTGATACCTGTGGGACTGGAATGTGACCCCTGTGGGACTGGATAGTGACCCCTGTGGGACTGATCTGTGATCCACGAGTGAGTGGACTGTGATCTCTGTGGGACTGGACTGTGATCCCTGTGGTATTGGACTGTGACCCCTGTGGAACTGGACTGTGATCCATGTGAGACTGTACTGTGACCCCTGTGGGACTGGACTGTGACACCTGCGGGACTGCACTGTGATCCCAGTGGGACTGGACTCTGATAGCTGTGGCACATGGCTGTGATCCAAGTTGGACTGGCCTGCGATCCCCGTGGGACTGGACAATGATCCATGTTCGACTGGACAGTGAACACTGTGGGACTCGACTGTGATCTATGTGGGACTGGACTGTGATCATTATGCGACTTGTCTGTGACATCTGTGGGACAGAAGTGATACTTGTGGTACTGGACTGTGAGACTTGTGGGACTGGACTGTGACCCCTGATGGACTGCACAATGATACATGTTCGACTCGACTGTGAACACTGTGGGACTCGACTGTGATCCCTGTGGGACTTGACTGTGACCCCTGTGGGACTGGACTGTGATCTCTGAGGGCCTGGACTGTGATCCCTGTGGGAGTGGACTGTGATCCCTGTGGGACTGGACTGTGACCCCTGTGGGACTGGACTGTGATCTCTGTGGGACTGGACTGAGATCCATGTGCGACTGGACTGTCATACCTGTGGGTTTAGACTTTGATACCTGTGGGACTGGACTGTGAATCTTGTGGGACTGGACTGTGACATTTGTGGGACTGGACTGTGATCCCAGTGGTACTGGACTGTGATCGCTGTGGGACTGGACTGTGATACCTGTGGGACTGGAATGTGACCCCTGTGGGACTGGATCGTGACCCCTGTGGGACTGATCTGTGATCCACGAGTGAGTGGACTGTGATCTCTGTGGGACTGGACTGTGATCCCTGTGGTATTGGACTGTGACCCCTGTGGAACTGGACTGTGATCCATGTGAGACTTGACTGTGACCCCTGTGGGACTGGACAGTGATCCTTGTGGGATTGTACTGTGATCCATGTTGGACTGCAATGTGATCCCTGTGGCACTGGACAGTGATCCCTGTGGGACTGGACTGTGATACCTGTGGGACTGGTCTTTGGGACTGATCTAGGATACCGGTGGCACTGGACTATGATCACTGTGGGACTGGACTGTGACCCCTGTGTGTCTGAACTGCGATCCCTGAGGTACTGGACTGTGATCCCTGTGGGAGTGGCCTGTGATCCTTGTTGGTCTGGACTGTGGTTCCTGTGGGACTGGACTGTGAACTCTGTGGGACTGTACTGAGATCGATGTGGGACTGGACTGTCATACCTGTGGGACTGGACTGTGATCGCTGTGGGACCGGACTGTGCTACCTGTGGGACTGGACTGTGGTCCCTGTCATACTGGACTGTAACCCCTGTGGGACTGTACTTTGATCCCTGTGGTATTGTACTGTGATCCATGTGGGACTGGACTATGATTCCTTCTCGGACTGGACTGTGACTTCTGTGGGACAGGAGTGTGACCCCTGTGGGATTGGACTGTGATCCCTGTGGTATTGGACTGTTACCTCTGTGGATTGAACTTTGATCACTGTGGGATTGTCCTGTGATCCATGTGGGACTGGACTGTAATCATCTGTGACTGGACAGTGATCCCTGTGGGACTGGACAATGATCCATGTGGGACTGGACTGTTCTTCCCTTTGGGACTGGACTGTGATCCCTGTGGGTCTGGACTGTGACCCATGTGCGACTGGTATGTGATCCCTGTGGGACTGATTGTGACCCCTGTGCGACTGCACTGTGATGCCTGTTAATTCGACTGTAATCCTTGTGGGACTGATCTGTGATCCCCGTGGGACTGGACAATGATCCCTGTGGGACTGGACTGTGATCCCTGTGGGACTGGACTGTGATCCCTGCGGGACTGGACTGTGATCCCTGAGGGACAGGACTCTGACCCCTGTGGGACTGGACTGTGATCCCTGTGGGACAGGACTGTGATCCCTGTGTGACTGGTCTGTGATCCCTGTGGGACTGGGATGTGACCCCTGTGGGACAGTACTGTGACACCTGTGGGACATGACTGTGATCCCTGTGCGACTGGACTGTGATACCTGTTGGACAGGATTGTGATTCCTGTGGGACTGGACTGTGATCCCCGTGGGAATGGACTGTGATCCCTGTGGGACTGGACTGTGACCCCTGTGGGACTGGACTGTGACCCCAGAGGGACTGGACAATGATCCATGTGGGGCTGGACTGTGACCCATGTGCGACTGGTATGTGATCCCTGTGGGACTGATTGTGACCCTAGTGGGACTGTACTGTGATCCCTGTGCGACTGCATTGTGATCCCTGTTAATTCGTCTGTAATCCTTGTAGGACTGATCTGTGATCCCCGTGGGAATGAACAGTGTTCCCTGAGGGACTCGACTGTGATCCCTGAGGGACTGGACTGTGATCCCTGCGGAACTGGGTTGTGAACCCAGTGGGACTGGACTGTGACTCCTGTGGGACTGGACATCTGATACCTGTTGGACAGGACTGTGAACCCTGTGGGATTGGACTGAGATCCCTGTGGGACTGGACTGTGATACCTGTTGGTCAGGACTGTGATCCCTGTGGGACTAGACTGTGATCCCTGTGGGACAGGACTGAGTCCCCTGAGGGACAGGACTGTGATCCCTGTGGGACAGGACTAAGACCCCTGAGGGACTGGACTGTGATCCCTGTGGAACTCGACTGTAATATCTGTGGGTCTGGACTTTGATCCCTGTGGGACTGGACTCTGACCCCTGTGGGACTGGTCTGTGATCCTCGTGGGACTGGACAATTATCCCTGTGGGACTGGACTGTGATCCCTGTGGGACTGGACTGTGATCCCTACGGGACTGGACTGTGATCCCTGATGGACAGGACTCTGACCCCTGTGGGACTGGACTGTGATCCCTGTGGGACAAGACTGTGATCCCTGTGGGACTGGTCTGTGATCCCTGTGGGACTGGAATGTGACCCCTGTGGGACAGTACTGTGACACCTGTGGGACATGACTGTGAACCCTGTGGGACTGGACTGTGATACCTGTTGGACACGACTGTGATCCCTTTGGGACTGGACTGTGATCTCTGTGGGACGGATTGCGACGCCTGTGGGATTGGACTGTTATGCCTGCGGGATTGGACTGTAATACCTGTTGGACAGGACTGTGATCCCTGTGGGTCTGGACTGTGATCCCTGTGGGACTGTACTGTGATCTCTGTGCGACTGCACTGTGATCCCTGTTAATTCGTCTGTAATTTTTGTGGGACTGATCTGTGATCCCCGTGTGAATGAACAGTTTTCCCTGTGGGACTCGACTGTGATCCCTGAGGGACTGGGCTGTGATCCCTGTGTGACTGGTCTGTGATCCCTGTGGGACTGGGATGTGACCCCTGTGGGACAGTACTGTGACACCTGTGGGACATGACTGTGATCCCTGTGCGACTGGACTGTGATACCTGTTGGACAGGATTGTGATTCCTGTGGGACTGGACTGTGATCCCCGTGGGAATGGACTGTGATCCCTGTGGGACTGGACTGTGACCCCTGTGGGACTGGACTGTGACCCCAGAGGGACTGGACAATGATCCATGTGGGGCTGGACTGTGACCCATGTGCGACTGGTATGTGATCCCTGTGGGACTGATTGTGACCCTAGTGGGACTGTACTGTGATCCCTGTGCGACTGCATTGTGATCCCTGTTAATTCGTCTGTAATCCTTGTAGGACTGATCTGTGATCCCCGTGGGAATGAACAGTGTTCCCTGAGGGACTCGACTGTGATCCCTGAGGGACTGGACTGTGATCCCTGCGGAACTGGGTTGTGAACCCAGTGGGACTGGACTGTGACTCCTGTGGGACTGGACATCTGATACCTGTTGGACAGGACTGTGATCCCTGTGGGATTGGACTGAGATCCCTGTGGGACTGGACTGTGATACCTGTTGGTCAGGACTGTGATCCCTGTGGGACTAGACTGTGATCCCTGTGGGACAGGACTGAGTCCCCTGAGGGACAGGACTGTGATCCCTGTGGGACAGGACTAAGACCCCTGAGGGACTGGACTGTGATCCCTGTGGAACTCGACTGTAATATCTGTGGGTCTGGACTTTGATCCCTGTGGGACTGGACTCTGACCCCTGTGGGACTGGTCTGTGATCCTCGTGGGACTGGACAATTATCCCTGTGGGACTGGACTGTGATCCCTGTGGGACTGGACTGTGATCCCTACGGGACTGGACTGTGATCCCTGATGGACAGGACTCTGACCCCTGTGGGACTGGACTGTGATCCCTGTGGGACAAGACTGTGATCCCTGTGGGACTGGTCTGTGATCCCTGTGGGACTGGAATGTGACCCCTGTGGGACAGTACTGTGACACCTGTGGGACATGACTGTGAACCCTGTGGGACTGGACTGTGATACCTGTTGGACACGACTGTGATCCCTTTGGGACTGGACTGTGATCTCTGTGGGACGGATTGCGACGCCTGTGGGATTGGACTGTTATGCCTGCGGGATTGGACTGTAATACCTGTTGGACAGGACTGTGATCCCTGTGGGTCTGGACTGTGATCCCTGTGGGACTGTACTGTGATCTCTGTGCGACTGCACTGTGATCCCTGTTAATTCGTCTGTAATTTTTGTGGGACTGATCTGTGATCCCCGTGTGAATGAACAGTTTTCCCTGTGGGACTCGACTGTGATCCCTGAGGGACTGGGCTGTGATCGCTGCGGAACTGGGTTGTGAACCCTGTGGGACTGGACTGTGACTACTGTGGGACTGGACATCTGATACCTGTTGGACAGGACTGTGATCCCTGTGGGATTGGACTGAGATCCCTGTGGGACTGGACTGTGATACCTGTTGGTCAGGACTGTGATCCCTGTGGAACTCGACTGTAATATCTGTGGGTCTGGACTTTGATCCCTGTGGGACTGGACTCTGACCCCTGTGGGACTGGTCTGTGATCCCTGTGGGAGTGGACTGTGATCCCTGTGGGACAAGACTGTGATCCCTGTGGGACTGGTCTGTGATCCCTGTGGGACTGGAATGTGACCCCTGTGGGACAGTACTGTGACACCTGTGGGACATGACTGTGATCCCTGTGGGACTGGACTGTGATACCTGTTGGACAGGACTGTGATCCCTGTGGGACTGGACTGTGATCCCTGTGGGACGGATTGCGACGCCTGTGGGATTGGACTGTGATGCCTGTGGGACTGGACTGTAAAACATGTTGGACAGGACTGTGATCCCTGTGGGACTGGACTGTGATCCCTGTGGGACTGGACTGTGATACCTGTTGGATAGTACAGTGACCCCTTTGGGACTGGACTCTGACCCCTGTGGGACTGGTCTGTGATCCCTGTGGGAGTGGACTGTGATCCCTGTGGGACTGGAATGTGACCCCTGTGGGACAGTACTGTGACACCTGTGGGACATGACTGTGATCCCTGTGGGACTGGACTGTGATACCTGTTGGGCAGGACTGTGATCCCCGTGGGACAGGACTGTGATCCCTGTGGGACAGTACTGCGATATCAGTGGGACTGGACTGTGACCCCTGTGGGACAGTACTGTGACACCTGTGGGATAGAACAGTGATCCCTGTGGGATTGGACTGTGATCCCTGTGGGACTGATTGTGACGACTGTGGGATTGAACTGTGAACCCTGTCGGACTGGACTGTGATCCCTGTGAATTGGAGTGTGATCCCTGTGGGACTGTACTGTGATCCCTGTTGTACTGGGCTGTGATCCCTGTTGGACTGGACTGTGATCCCTGTTGGACTGGACTGTGATCCCTGTTGGACTGGGCTGTGAACCCTGTTGGACAGGACTGTGATCCCTGTGAATTGGAGTGTGATCCCTGTGGGACTGTACTGTGATCGCTGTGGGACTGAACTTTGATCCCTCCGGGACTCGACTGTGATCCCTGCGGGACTGGACTGTGATCCCTGCGGAACTGGGCTGTAACCACTGTTGGACTGGGTTGTGATCCCTGTTGGACTGGACTGTGACCCCTGTGGAACTGGACTGTGATCCCTGTGGGGCAGGACTGTGACCCTGTGGCACTCGACTGTGATCCCGTGGGACTGGACTGTGATCCCTGTGGGACTGGACTGTGACCCCTGTGTGTCTGCACTGTGATTTCTGTGGGACTGGATTTTAATCCGTGTGGGACTGGACTGTGACCCATGTGGGACTGGAATGTGATCCCTGTGGGACTAGACTGTGATCCCTGTGGGACAGGACTAAGACCCCTGAGGGACTGGACTGTGATCCCTGTGGAACTCGACTGTAATATCTGTGGGTCTGGACTTTGATCCCTGTGGGACTGGACTCTGATCCTGTGGGACTGGTCTGTGATCCTCGTGGGACTGGACAATTATCCCTGTGGGACTGGACTGTGATCCCTGTGTGACTGGACTGTGATCCCTGCGGGACTGGACTGAGATCCCTGATGGACAGGACTCTGACCCCTGTGGGACTGGACTGTGATCCCTGTGGGACAAGACTGTGATGCCTGTGGGACTGGTCTGCGATACCTGTGGGACTGGAATGTGACACCTGTGGGACAGTACTGTGACACCTGTGGGACATGACTGTGATCCCTGTGGGACTTGACTGTGATACCTGTTGGACAGGACTGTGATCCCTGTGGGACTGGACTGTGATCCCTGTGGGACGGATTGCGACGCCTGTGGGATTGGACTGTGATGCCTGTCGGACTGGACTCTAATACCTGTTGATCAGGACTGTGATCCCTGTGGGACTGGACTGTGATCCCTGTGGGACTGGACTGTGATACCTGTTGGATAGTACAGTGACCCCTTTGGGAATGGACTGTGATCCCCGTGGGACAGGACTGTGAACCCTGTGGGACAGGTCTGTGATCCCTGTGGGACTGGACTGTGACCCCTGTGGGACAGTACTGTGATATTAGTGGGACTGGACTGTGACACCTGTGGGACAGTACTGTGACACCTGTGGGATAGAACAGTGATCCATATGGGATTGGACTGTGATCCCTGTGGGACTGATTTTAACGCCTGTGGGATTGAACTGTGAACCGTGTCGGATTGGACTGTGATCTCTGTTTGACAGGACTGTGATCCCTGTG
Organism: Pristiophorus japonicus; assembly: GCF_044704955.1. Lineage (NCBI taxonomy): Eukaryota > Metazoa > Chordata > Chondrichthyes > Pristiophoridae > Pristiophorus > Pristiophorus japonicus. The sequence continues at coordinate 67,619,057 of NC_091999.1, forward strand.
GGACTGGACTGTGATCCCTGTTGGACTGGGCTGTGATCGCTGTTGGACAGGACTGTGATCCCTTTGAATTGGACTGTGATCCCTGTGGGACTGTACTGTGATCGCTGTGGGACTGAACTTTGATCCCTCTGGGACTCGACTGTGATCCCTGCGGGACTGGACTGTGATCCCTGCGGAACTGGGCTGTAACCCCTGTTGGACTGGGTTCTGATCCCTGTTGGACTAGACTGTGACCTCTGTGGGACTGGACTGTGACCCCTGTGGGGCAGGACTGTGATCCCTGTGGCACTCGACTGTGATCCCGTGTAGACTGGACTGTGATCCCTGTGGGACTGGACTGTGACTCCTGTGTGTCTGCACTGTGATTTCTTTGGGACTGGATTTTAATCCATGTGGGACTGGAGTGTGACCCATGTGGGACTGGACTGTGATCCCTGTGGGACTTGACTGTGACCCCTGTGAGATTGGACTGTGATCCCTGTGGGACTGGACTGTGACCCCTGTGTGACTGGACTGCGATCCCTGTGGGACTGGACTGTGATCGCTGTGGGACTCGACTGCGATCCCTGTGGTACTGGACTGTTAAACCTATGGGACTAGATTGTGATCTCTGTGGGACTGGACTGTGACAATTATGCGACTGGACTGTGATCCCTGTTGTACTGGACTGAGATCCCTGTGGGACTGGACTATCATACATGTGGGACTGGACTGTGATCACAGTGGGACTGGACTGTGACCACTGTGGGACTGGACTGTGATCCATGTGGGACTGGAATGTGACCCTTGTGGGACTGGACTGTTGTCCCTGTGGAACTGGAGTGTGATCCATGTGAGACTGTACTGTGACCCCTGTGGGACTGGACTGTGACACCTGCGGGACTGCACAGTGATCCCATTGGGACTGGACTATGATAGCTGTGGCACATGGCTGTGATCCAAGTTGGACTGGCCTGTGATCCCCGTGGGACTGGACAATGATACATGTTCGACTGGAGAGTGAACACTGTGGATCTCGACTGTGATCTATGTGGGACTGGACTGTGATCATTATGCGACTTGTCTGTGACATCTGTGGGACAGAAGTGATACTTGTGGTACTGGACTGTGAGACTTGTGGGACTGGACTGTGACCCCTGATGGACTGGACAATGATATATGTTCGACTCGACTGTGAACACTGTGGGACTCGACTGTGATCCCTGTGGGACTTGACTGTGACCCCTGTGGGACTGGACTGTGATCTCTGAGGGCCTGGACTGTGATCCCTGTGGGAGTGGACTGTGATCCCTATGGGCCTGGACTGTGACCCCTGTGGGACTGGACTGTGATCTCTGTGGGACTGGACTGAGATCCATGTGCGACTGGACTGTCATACCTGTGGGTTTAGACTTTGATACCTGTGGGACTGGACTGTGAATCTTTTGGGACTGGACTGTGACATTTGTGGGACTGGACTGTGATCCCAGTGGTACTGGACTGTGATCGTTGTGGGACTGGACTGTGATACCTGTGGGACTGGAATGTGACCCCTGTGGGACTGGATAGTGACCCCTGTGGGACTGATCTGTGATCCACGAGTGAGTGGACTGTGATCTCTGTGGGACTGGACTGTGATCCCTGTGGTATTGGACTGTGACCCCTGTGGAACTGGACTGTGATCCATGTGAGACTTGACTGTGACCCCTGTGGGACTGGACTGTGATCCTTGTGGGATTGTACTGTGATCCATGTTGGACTGCAATGTGATCCCTGTGGCACTGGACAGTGATCACTGTGGGACTGGACTGTGATACCTGTGGGACTGGTCTTTGGGACTGATCTATGATACCTGTGGCACTGGACTATGATCACTGTGGGACTGGACCGTGACCCCTGTGTGACTGAACTGCGATCCCTGAGGTACTGGACTGTGATCCCTGTGGGAGTGGCCTGTGATCCTTGTTGGTCTGGACTGTGGTCCCTGTTGGACTGGACTGTGAACTCTGTGGGACTGTAATGAGATCCATGTGGGACTGGACTGTCATACCTGTGGGACTGGACTGTGATCGCTGTGGGACCGGACTGTGCTACCTGTGGGACTGGACTGTGGTCCCTGTCATACTGGACTGTAACCCCTGTGGGACTGGACTTTGATCCCTGTGGGATTGTACTGTGATCCATGTGGGACTGGACTGTGATTCCTTCTCGGACTGGACTGTGACTTCTGTGGGACAGGAGTGGGACCCCTGTGGGATTGGACTGTGATCCCTGTGGTATTGGACTGTTACCTCTGTGGATTGAACTTTGATCACTGTGGGATTGTACTGTGATCCATGTGCGACTGCACTGTGATGCCTGTTAATTCGACTGTAATCCTTGTGGGACTGATCTGTGATCCCCGTGGGACTGGACTGTGATCCCTGTGGGACTGGACTGTGATCCCTGTGGGACTGGACTGTGATCCCTGTGGGACTGGACTGTGATCCCTGCGGGACTGGACTGTGATCCCTGAGGGACAGGACTCTGACCCCTGTGGGACTGGACTGTGATCCCTGTGGGACAGGACTGTGATCCCTGTGTGACTGGTCTGTGATGCCTGTGGGACTGGAATGTGACCCCTGTGGTACAGTACTGTGACACCTGTGGGACATGACTGTGATCCCTGTGCGACTGGACTGTGATACCTGTTGGACAGGATTGTGATCCCTGTGGGACTGGACTGTGATCCCCGTGGGAATGGACAATGATCCATGTGGGACTGGACTGTGTTCCCTTTGGAACTGGACTGTGATCCCTTTGGGACTGGACTGTGATCCCTGTGGGACTGGACTGTGACCCCTGTGGGACTGGACTGTGACCCCTGAGGGACTGGACAATGATCCATGTGGGATGGACTGTTCTTCCCTTTGCGACTGGACTGTGATCCCTGTGGGGCTGGACTGTGACACATGTGCGACTGGTATGTGATCCCTGTGGGACTTATTGTGACCCCAGTGGGACTGTACTGTGATCCCTGTGCGACTGCATTGTGATCCCTGTTAATTCGTCTGTAATCCTTGTGGGACTGATCTGTGATCCCCGTGGGAATGGACAGTGTTCCCTGTGGGACTCGACTGTGATCCCTGAGGAACTGGACTGTGATCCCTGCGGAACTGGGTTGTGAACCCTGTGGGACTGGACTGTGACTCCTGTGGGACTGGACATCTGATACCTGTTGGACAGGACTGTGATCCCTGTGGGATTGGACTGAGATCCCTGTGGGACTGGACTGTGATACCTGTTGGTCAGGACTGTGATCCCTGTGGGACTAGACTGTGATCCCTGTGGGACAGGACTGAGGCCCCTGAGGGACAGGACTGTGATCCCTGTGGGACAGGACTAAGACCCCTGAGGGACTGGACTGTGATCCCTGTGGAACTCGACTGTAATATCTGTGGGTCTGGACTTTGATCCCTGTGGGACTGGACTCTGACCCCTGTGGGACTGGTCTGTGATCCTCGTGGGACTGGACAATTATCCCTGTGGGACTGGACTGTGATCCCTGTGGGACTGGTCTGTGATCCCTACGGGACTGGACTGTGATCCCTGATGGACAGGACTCTGACCCCTGTGGGACTGGACTGTGATCCCTGTGGGACAAGACTGTGATCCCTGTGGGACTGGTCTGTGATCCCTGTGGGACTGGAATGTGACCCCTGTGGGACAGTACTGTGACACCTGTGGGACATGACTGTGTTCCCTGTGGGACTGGACTGTGATACCTGTTGGACACGACTGTGATCCCTGTGGGACTGGACTGTGATCCCTGTGGGACGGATTGCGACGCCTGTGGGATTGGACTGTTATGCCTGCGGGACTGGACTACAATACCTGTTGGACAGGACTGTGATCCCTGTGGGTCTGGACTGTGATCCCTGTGGGACTGTACTGTGATCCCTGTGCGACTGCACTGTGATCCCTGTTAATTCGTCTGTAATTCTTGTGGGACTGATCTGTGATCCCCGTGTGAATGAACAGTTTTCCCTGTGGGACTCGACTGTGATCCCTGAGGGACTGGGCTGTGATCGCTGCGGAACTGGGTTGTGAACCCTGTGGGACTGGACTGTGACTCCTGTGGGACTGGACATCTGATACCTGTTGGACAGGACTGTGATCCCTGTGGGATTGGACTGAGATCCCTGTGGGACTGGACTGTGATACCTGTTGGTCAGGACTGTGATCCCTGTGGGACTAGACTGTGATCCCTGTGGGACAGGACTGAGACCCCTGAGGGACAGGACTGTGATCCCTGTGGGACAGGACGAACACCCCTGAGGGACTGGACTGTGATCCCTGTGGAACTCGACTGTAATATCTGTGGGTCTGGACTTTGATCCCTATGGGACTGGACTCTGACCCCTGTGGGACTGGTCTGTGATCCCTGTGGGTCTGGACTGTGATCCCTGCGGGACTGGACTGAGATCCCTGATGGACAGGACTCTGACCCCTGTGGGAGTGGACTGTGATCCCTGTGGGACAAGACTGTGATCCCTGTGGGACTGGTCTGTGATCCCTGTGGGACTGGAATGTGACCCCTGTGGGACAGTACTGTGACACCTGTGGGACATGACTGTGAACCCTGTGGGACTGGACTCTGATACCTGTTGGACAGGACTGTGATCCCTGTACGACTGGACTGTGATCCCTGTGGGACGGATTGCGACGCCTGTGGGATTGGACTGTGATGACTGTGGGACTGGACTGTAAAACATGTTGGACAGGACTGTGATCCCTGTGGGACTGGACTGTGATCCCTGTGGGACTGGACTGTGATACCTGTTGGATAGTACAGTGACCCCTTTGGGAATGGACTGTGATCCCCGTGGGACTGGACTGTGACCCCTGTGGGACAGTACTGTGATATCAGTGGGACTGGACTGTGACCCCTGTGGGACAGTCCTGTGACACCTGTGGGATAGAACAGTGATCCCTGTGGGATTGGACTGTGATCCCTGTGGGACTGATTGTGACGCCTGTGGGACTGGACTGTGATCCCTGTTGGACTGGGCTGTGATCCCTGTTGGACAGGACTGTGATCCCTGTGAATTGGACTGTGATCCCTGTGGGACTGTACTGTGATCGCTGTGGGACTGAACTTTGATCCCTCTGGGACTCGACTGTGATCCCTGCGGGACTGGAATGTGATCCCTGCGGAACTGGGCTGTAACCACTTTGGACTGGGTTGTGATCCCTGTTGGACTGGACTGTGACCCCTGTGGGACTGGACTGTGATCCCTGTGGGGCAGGACTGTGGCCCTGTGGCACTCGACTGTGATCCCGTTGGACTGGACTGTAATCCCTGTGGGACTGGACTGTGACCCCTGTGTGTCTGCACTGTGATTTCTGTGGGACTGGATTTTAATCCATGTGGGACTGGACTGTGACCCATGTGGGACTGGAATGTGATCCCTGTGGGACTTGACTGTGACCCCTGTGGGATTGGACTGTGATCCCTGTGGGATAGGACTATGATCACTGTGTGTCTGGACGGTGATCCCTGTGGGACAGGTCTTTGAACCCTGAGGGATTGGACTGTGATCACTGTGGGACAGGACTGTGATCCCTGTGGGAATGGTCATTGATCCCCGTGGGAATGGACAATGATTCATGTGGGGCTGGACTGTGTTCCCTTTGGTACTGGACTGTGATCCCTTTGGGACAGTCCTGTGACACCTGTGGGATAGAACAGTGAATCCCTGTGGGATTGGACTGTGATCCCTGTGGGACTGATTGTGACGCCTGTGGGACTGGACTGTGATCCCTGTTGGACTGGGCTGTGATCCCTGTTGGACAGGACTGTGATCCCTGTGAATTGGACTGTGATCCCTGTGGGACTGTACTGTGATCGCTGTGGGACTGGACAATGATCCATGTGGGACTGGACTGTTCTTCCGTTTGGGACTGGACAGTGATCCCTGTGGGGCTGGACTGTGATACATGTGCGACTGATATGTGATCCCTGTGGGACTGATTGTGACCCCTGTGAGACTGTACTGTGATCCCTTTGCGACTGCACTGTGATCCCTGTTAATTCGACTGTAATCCTTGTGGGACTGATCTGTGATCCCCGTGGACTGGACAATGATCCCTGTGGGACTCGACAGTGATCCCTCAGGGACTGTACTGTGATCCCTGCGGAACTGGGTTGTTAACCCTGTGGGACTGGACTGTGACCCCTGTGGGACTGAACATCTGATGTCTGTGGGACTGGACTGTGATCCATGTTGGAGGGATTGTGATGCCTGTGGGATTTGACTGAGATCCCTGTGGGACTGAACTGTGATACCTGTTTCACAGGACTGTGATCCCTGTGGGATTGGACTGAGATACCTGTGGGACTGGACTGTGCTACCTGTTGGTCAGGACTGTGATCCCTGTGGGACTAGACTGTGATCCCTGTAGGACTGGACTGTGATCCCTGTTGGACAGGACTGTGACCCCTGTGGGAATGGACTGTGATCCCTGTGGGACAGGACTGTGATCCCAGTGGGACTGGGCTGTGATCCCCGTTTACTGGACAATGTTCCCAGTGGGACTGGACTGTGATCCCTTTGGGACAGGACTGAGACCCTTGAGGGACTGGACTGTGATCACTGTGGCACAGGACTGTGATTGCTGTGGGAGTGGTCTGTCATCCATGTTGTAATGGACAATGATCCGTGTGGGACTGGACAGTGATCCCTGAGGGACTGGACTGTGATCCCTGTGGGACTGGACTCTGACCCCTGTGGGACTGGTCTGTGATCCAATTGGGACTGGACAATTATCCCTGTGGGACTGGACTGTGATCCCTGTGGGACTGGACTGTGATCCCTGCGGGACTGGACTGTGATCCCTGAGGGACAGGATTCTGACCCCTGTGGGACTGGACTGTGATCCCTGTGGGATTGGTCTGTGATCCCTGTGGGACTGGAATGTGACCACTGTGGGACAGTACTGTGACACCTGTGGGACATGATTGTGGTCCCTGTGCGACTGGACTGTGATACCTGTTGGACAGGACTGTAATCCCTGTGGGACTGGACTGTGATCCCCGTGGGAATGGACAATGATCCATGTGGGACTGGACTGTGTTCCCTTTGGAACTGGACTGTGATCCCTTTGGGACTGGAATGTGATCCCTTTGGACTGGACTGTGACCCCTGTGGGACTGGACTGTGACCCCTGAGGGACTGGACAATGATCCATGTGGGACTGGACTGTTCTTCCCTTTGCGACTGGACTGTGGTCCCTGTGGGTCGAGACTGTGAACCATGTGCGACTGGTATGTGATCTCTTTGGGACTGATTGTGACCCCTGTGGGACTATACTGTGATCCCTGTGCGACTGCACTGTGATCCCTGTTAATTCGTCTGTAATCCTTGTGGGACTGATCACTGATCCCCGTGGGAATGGACAGTGTTCCCTGTGGGACTCGACTGTGATCCCTGAGGGACTGGACTATGATCCCTGTGGAACTGGTTTGTGAACCCTGTGGGACTGGACTGTGACTCCTGTGGGACTGGACTTCTGATACCTGTTGGACAGGACTGTGATCCCTGTGGGATTGGACTGAGATCCCTGTGGGACTGGACTTTGATACCTGTTGGTTAGGACTGTGATCCCTGTGGGACTAGACTGTAATCCCTGTGGGACAGGACTGAGACGCCTGAGGGACAGGACTGTGATCCCTGTGGGACAGGACTAAGACCCCTGAGGACTGAACTGTGATCCCTGTGGAACTCGACTGTAATATCTGTGGGTCTGGACTTTGATCCCTGTGGGACTGGAATCTGACCCCTGTGGGACTGGTCTGTGATCCTCGTGGGACAGGACAATTATCCCTGTGGGACTGGACTGTGATCCCTGTGGGACTGGACTTTGATCCCTGCGGGACTGGACTGTGATCCCTGATGGACAGGACTCTGACACCTGTGGGACTAGACTGTGATCCCTGTGGGACAAGACTGTGATCCCTGTGGGACTGGTCTGTGATCCCTGTGGGACTGGAATGTGACCCCTGTGGGACAGTACTGTGACACCTGTGGGACATGACTGTGATGCCTGAGGGACAGGACTGTGATCCCTGTGGGACAGGACTAAGACCCCTGAGGACTGAACTGTGATCCCTGTGGAACTCGACTGTAATATCTGTGGGTCTGGACTTTCATCCCTGTGGGACTGGAATCTGACCCCTGTGGGACTGGTCTGTGATCCTCGTGGGACAGGACAATTATCCCTGTGGGACTGGACTGTGATCCCTGTGGGACTGGACTGTGATCCCTGTGGGACTGGACTGTGATCCCTGTGGGACGGATTGCGACGCCTGTGGGATTGGACTGTGATGCCTGTGGGACTGGACATCTGATGTCTGTGGGACTGGACTGTGATCCATGTGGGAGGGATTGTGATGCCTGTGGGATTTGACTGAGATCCCTGTGGGACTGAACTGTGATACCTGTTTCACAGGACTGTGATCCCTGTGGGATTGGACTGAGATCCCTGTGGGACTGGACTGTGCTACCTGTTGGTCAGGACTGTGATACCTGTGGGACTAGACTGTGATCCCTGTAGGACTGGACTGTGATCCCTGTTGGACATGACTGTGACCCCTGTGGGAATGGACTGTGATCCCTGTGGGACAGGACTGTGATCCCTGTGGGACTGCTCTGTGATCCCCGTGGGACTGGACAATTTTCCCAGTGGGACTGGACTGTGATCCCTTTGGGACAGGACTGAGACCCTTGAGGGACTGGACTGTGATCACTGTGGCACAGGACTGTGATTGCTGTGGGAGTGGTCTGTCATCCATGTTGGAATGGACAATGATCCCTGTGGGACTGGACAGTGATACCTGTGGTTCTGGACTGTGATCCCTGTGGGACTGGACTCTGATCACTGTGGGACTGGTCTGTGATCACCGTGGGACTGGATAATTATCCCTGTGGGACTGGACTGTGATCCCTGTGGGACTGGACTGTGATCCCTGCGGGACTGGACTTTGATCCCTGAGGGACAGGACTCTGACCCCTGTGGGACTGGACTGTGATCCCTATGGGACAGGACTGTGATCCCTGCGGGACTGGTCTGTTAACCCTGTGGGACTGGAATGTGACCCCAGTGGGACAGTACTGTGACACCTGTCGGACATGACTGTGATCCCTGTGGGACTGGACTGTGATAACTGTTGGGAGGACTGAGACCCCTGAGGGACTGGACTGTGATCCCTGTGGAACTCAACTCTAATATCTGTGGGTCTGGACTTTGATCCCTGTGGAACTGGACTCTGACCCCTGTGGGACTGGTCTGTGATCCTCGTGGGACTGGAAAATTATCCCTGTGGGACTGGACTGTGATCCCTGTGGGACTGGACTGTGATCCCTGCGGGACTGGAATGTGACCCCTGTGGGACAGTACTGTGACACCTGTGGGACATGACTGTGATCCCTGTGGGACTGGACTGTGATCCCTGTTGGACAGGACTGTGACCCCTGTGGGACTGGACGGTGATCCCTGTGGGTCTGGACTGTGACCCCTGTGGGAGAGTACTTTGATACCTGTGGAACTGGACTTGAACCCTTAGGACTGGATTGTGACCTCTGTAGGACTGGATTGTAACCCGTATGGGACTGGACATCTGATACCTGTTGGACAGGACTGTGATCCCTGTGGGACTAGATTGTGATGCCTGTGGGACAGGATTGAGACCCCTAAGGGACAGCACTTTGATCCCTGTGGGACAGGACTGAGACCCCTGCGGGACTGGACTGCGATCCCTGTGGAACTGGACTGTGATACCTGTGGGTCTGGACTGTGATCCCTGTGGGACTGGACTCTGACCCCTGTGGGACTGGTCTGTGATCCCCGTGGGACTGGACAATTATCCCTGTGGGACTGGACTGTGATCCCTGTGGGACTGGACTGTGATCCCTGCGGGACTGGACTGTGATCCCTGAGGGACAGGACTCTGACCCCTGTGGGACTGGACTGTGATCCCTGTGGGACAGGACAGTGATCCCTGTGGGATTGGTCTGTGATCCCTGCGGGACTGGAATGTGACCCCTGTGGGACAGTACTGTGACACCTGTGGGACATGACTGTGATCCCTGTGCGACTGGACTGTGATACCTGTGGGTCTGGACTGTGATCCCCGTGGGAATGGACAATGATCCATGTGGGACTGGACTGTGTTCCCTTTGGTACTGGATTGTGATCCCTTTGGGACTGAAATGTGATCACTTTGGACTGGACTGTGACCCCTGTGGGACTGGACTGTGACCCCTGAGGGACTGGACAATGATCCATGTGGGACTGGACTGTTCTTCCCTTTGCGACTGGACTGTGATCCCTTTGGGGCTGGACTGTGACCCATGTGCGGCTGGTATGTGATCCCTGTGAGACTGATTGTGACCCCTGTGGGACTGTACTGTGATCCCTGTGCGACTGCACTGTGATCCCTGTTAATTCGTCTGTAATCCTTGTGGGACTGATCTGTGATCCCCGTGGGAATGGACAGTGTTCCCTGTGGGACTCGACTGTGATCCCTGAGGGACTGGACTGTGATCCCTGCGGAACTGGGTTGTGAACCCTGTGGGACTGGACTGTGACTCCTGTTGGATTGGACATCTGATACCTGTTGGACAGGACTGTGATCCCTGTGGGATTGGACTGAGATCCCTGTGGGACTGGACTTTGATCCCTGTAGGACTGGACTGTGATCCCTGTGGGACGGATTGCCTGTGGGATTGGACTGTGATGCCTGTGGGACTGGACTGTAATACCTGTTGGACAGGACTGTGATCCCTGTGGGACTGGACTGTGATCCCTTTGGGACTGGACTGTGATACCTGTTGGATAGTACAGTGATCCTTTGGGAATGGACTGTGATCCCCGTGGGACAGGACTGTGATCACTGTGGGACAGGTCTGTGATCCCCGTGGGACTGGACTGTGACCCCTGTGGGACAGTACTGTGATATCAGTGGGACTGGACTGTGACCCCTGTGGGACAGTACTGTGACACCTGTGGGATAGAACTGTGATCCCTGTGGGATTGCACTGTGATCCCTGTGGGACTGATTGTGACGCCTGTGGGATTGAACTGTGAACCCTGTGGGACTGGAATGTGATCTTTGTTTGACAGGACTGTCATCCCTCTGGGACTGGACTGTGATCCCTGTTGGACTGGGCTGTGATCCCTGTTTACAGGACTGTGACCCCTGTGGGACTGGACGGTGATCCCTGTGGGTCTGGACTGTGACACCTGTGGGAGAGTGCTTTGATACCTGTGGAATGGACGGTGATCCCTTAGGATTGGACTGTGACCCCTGTAGGACTGAACTTTGATCCCTGTGAGATTGGACTGTGATCCCTGTTGGACAGAATGCGACGCCTGTGGGATTGGACTGTGATCACTGTGGGATTGGACTTTGATACCTGTGGGACTGGACTTTGGCCCGTGTGGAACTGGACTGTGATCTCGTTTGGACAGGACTGTGACCCCTGTGGGACTGGTGTGTTATCCCTCTGGGACTGGACAGTGATCCCTGTAGGAATGGACTGTAATCCCTGTGGGAATGAACTGTGATCGCTGTGGGACTGGACTGTGACCCTGTGGGACTGGACTGTGACCCCTGCGGGACTGGACTGTGATCCCTGTGAATTGGACTGTGATCCCTGTGGGACTGTCATGTGATCGCTATGGGACTGAACTTTGATCCCTCTGGGAATCGACTGTGATCCCTGAGGGACTGGACTGTGATCGCTGCGGAACTGGACTGTAACCCCTGTTGGACTGGGTTGTGATCCCTCTTGGACTGGACTGTGACCCCTGTGGGACTGGACTATGATCCCTGTGGGGCAGGACTGTGATCCCTGTGGCACTCGACTGTGATCCCGTGGGACTGGACTGTGATCCCTGTGGGACTGGACTGTGACCCTGTGTGTCTGCACTGTGATTTCTGTGGGACTGTATTTTAATCCATGTGGGCTGGACTGTGACCCATGTGGGACTGGACTGTGATCCCTGTGGGACTTGACTGTGACACCTGTGGGATTGGACTGTGATCCCTGTGAGATAGGACTATGATCCCTCTGTGTCTGGACGGTGATCCCTGTGGGACAGGACTATGAACCCTGAGGGATTGGACTGTGATCACTGTGGGACAGGACTGTGATCCCTGTGGGAATGGTCATTGATCCCCGTGGGAATGGACAATGATTCATGTGGGACTGGACTGTGTTCCCTTTGGTACTGGACTGTGATCCCTGTTAGACTTGGCTGTGATCCCTGTTGGACAGGACTGTGACCCCTGTGGGACTGGACGGTGATCCCTGTGGGTCTGGACTGTGACCCCTGTGGGAGAGTACTTTGATACGTGTGGAACTGGACTGTGATCCCTCAGGATTGGACTGTGACCCCTGTAGGACTGAACTTTGATCCCTGTGAGATTGGACTGTGATCCCTGTTGGACAGAATGCGACGCCTGTGGGATTGGACTGTGATCCCTGTGGGATTGGACTTTGATACCTGTGGGACTGGACTGTGGCCCGTGTGGAACTGGACTGTGATCTCGTTTGGACAGGACTGTGACCCCTGTGGGATTGGTCAGTGATACCTGTGGGTCTGGACTGTGATCCCTGTGGGACGGGACTGTGATCCCTTTGGGACTGGACTCTGATTCCTGTGGGACTGGACTGTGATCCCTGAGGGACTGGACTGTGACGCTTGTGGAACTTGACTGTGATCCCTGTGGGATTGGACTGTGATATCTGCATGACAGGACCTTGACCCCTGTGGGACTGGACTGTGATCCTTGTGGGACTGTACTGTGCTCCATGCCGGACTACACTGTGAACCCTGTGGGAATAGACTGTGATACCTGTGGGACTGTACTGAGATCCCTGTGGGACTGGAATGTGATCCCTGTGGGACTGGACTGTCATACCTGTGGGACAGGACTGTAACAACTGTGGGACTGTAGTGATCCCTGTGGGACTAGACTGCGATCCCAGTGAGACTGGACTGTGATTCCTGCGGGACTGGACTGTGATCCCTTTGGGACTGGACTGTGACCCCTGTGGGACAGGACTGATATCCCTGTGGGACTGGACTGTGACCCATTTGAGACTGGACTGTGATCCCTGTGGGACTGGACTGTGATTCCTGTGGGACTGGTCTGTGATCCCAGTGGGACTGGACTCTGATCCCAGTGGGACTGGACTGTGATCCCTGTGGGACTGTACTGTGATCCCTGTGGGACTGGACTGTGAACCCTATGGGACTTGACTGTGATCCCGGTAGGACTGCACTGTGATCCCTGTGGTTCTGGCGTGTGATCCCTGTGGGACTGGACTGTGATAACTGTGGGTCTCGACTGTGATCCCTGTGGGACGGGTCGGTGATGCCTTTGGGACTGGACTGTGATCCCTGTGGGACAGGACTGTGATCCCTGTGGAACTCGACTGTAATCCCTGTGGGACTCAACTGTGACCCTGTGGGAGTGGTCTGTGATCCCTGTGGGAGTGGATTCTAACCGCTGTCGGACCGGACAGTGATCCCTGTGGGACAGGACTCTGACCGCTGTGGGACTGGACCGTGATCCCTGTGGGACTGGACTGTGACCCATGTGGGACTGGACTGTGATCCCTGTGCGACATGACCTTGACCCCTGTGGGACTGGACTGTGATCCCTGTGAGACTGTACTGTGATCCCTGTGGGACTATACTGTGATCCCTGTGGGACTGGACTGTGATCCCTGTTCTTCTGGAGTGTGATCCCTGTGGGACTGGACTCTGATCACTGTGGGACTGAACTGTGAAACTGTGGGAGTGGATTGTGAACCCTGTGGGAGTGACTGTGATCCATGTGGGACTGGACTGTGATCTCTGTGGGACTGGACTATGACAACTGTGTAACTCGAATGTGATACCTGTGGGACTGGACTGTGGCTCCTGTAGGATTTTACTGTGATCCCTATGGGACTGGACTGTGATCGCTGTGGGACTGGAATGTGATACCTTTGGAACTGGACTGTGATACATGTGGGACTGGACTGTGATACCTGTGGGACTGGACTGCGACCCCTGTGGGACTGGAATGTGACCCCTGTGGGACTGAACTGTGAAACTGTGGGATTGGACTGTGAACCCTGTGGGAGTGACTGTGATCCCTGTGGGACTTGACTGTGATCTCTGTGGGACTGGACTATGACAACTGTGTAACTCGAATGTGATACCTGTGGGACTGGACTGTGGCTCCCGTAGGATTTTACAGTGATCCCTATGGGACTGGACTGTGATCGCTGTGGGACTGGAATGTGATACCTGTGGGACTGGACTGCGATACATGTGGGACTGGACTGTGATACCTGTGGGACTGGACTGCGACCCCTGTGGGACTGGAATGTGATCCCTGTGGGACTGGACTCTGATCACTGTGGGACTGGACTATTATCCCTGTGGGACTGGATTCTGATCACTGTGGGAAGGACTGTGACCTCTGTGGGACTGAACTGCGATCCCTGAGGGACTGGAATGTGATCACTGTGGGAGTGGACTGTGATCCCTGTGGTACTCGACTGTGAACCCTGTGGGACTGGACTGTGATCCCTGTGGGACTGGACTGTGATCCCTGTGGAACTGGACTTTTATTCCTGTGGGACTGGACTTTGTTCCCTGTGGAACTGGACTGTGACCCCTGTGCGACTGGACTGTGACGCTGCGGGACTGGCCTGTGATCCCCGTGGAACTGGACAATGATCCCTGTTCGACTGGGCTGTGTTCCCAGTGGAAATGGACTGTGCTCCCCGTGGTCCTGGACTGTGATCCCTGTGGAACTGGACTGTGATACCTGTGGGTCTTGCTGTGATCCCTGTGGGACGGGACTGTAATCCCTTTGGGACTGGAATGTGATGCCTGTGGGATTGTACTGTGATCCCTGGTGGACTTGACTGTGATCCCTGTGTGTTTAAACTGTGATCCCTGATGGATGGGACTGTGATCCCGGTGGGACTGGACTGAGATCCCTGTGGGACTGGACTGCTATTTCTATGGGACTGGATGTGACAAATGTGGGACTGGACTGTGATACCTGTGGGACTGGACTGTGATCCCTGTGAGATTGGACTGTGACCCGTGTGGGACTGGACTGTGATTCCTGTAGGACTGAACTGTGACACTATGTGAGTGGACTGTGAACCCTGTGGGAATGACTGTGATCCATGTGGGACTTGACTGTGATCTCTGTGGGACTGGACTATGACAACTGTGTAACTCGAATGTTAACCTGTGGGACTGGACTGCGGCTCCCGTAGGATTTTACTGTGATCCCTATGGGATTGGACTGTGATCGCTGTGGGACTGGAATGTGATACCTGTGGGACTGGACTGTGATACATTTGGGACTGGACTGTGATACCTGTGGGACTGGACTGCGACACCAGTGGGACTGGAATGTGACCGCTGTGGGACTGGACTCTGATCACTGAGGGACTGGACTATTATCTCTATGGGACTGGACTCTGATCACTGTGGGAAGGACTGTGACCTCTGTGGGACTGAACTGCGATCCCTGAGGGACTGGAACGTGATCACTGTGGGAGTGGACTGTGATCCCTGTGGTACTCGACTGTGAACCCTGTGGGATTGGACTGTGATCCCTGTTGGACTGGACTGTGATCCCTGTGGAACTGGACTGTTATCCCTGTGGGACTGGACTTTGATCCCTGTGGAAGTGGACTGTGACCCCTGTGCGACTGGACTGTGACGCTGCGGGACTGGCCTGTGATCCCCGTGGAACTGGACAATGATCCCTGTTCGACTGGGCTGTGTTCCCAGTGGAAATGGACTGTGATCCCCGTGGTCCTGGAATGTGATCCCTGTGGAACTGGACTGTGATACCTGTGGGTCTTGCTGTGATCCCTGTGGGACGTGACTGTAATCCCTTTGGGACTGGACTGTGATCCCTGTGGGATTGTACTGTGATCCCTGGTGGACTGGACTGTGATCCCTGTGTGTTTGGACTGTGATCCCTGATGGATGGGACTGTGATTCCTGTGTGACTGGACTGTGATCCCTGTTGTACTGATCTATGACCACGCTTGTGACAGGACTGTGATGCTTGTGGCACTGGACTGTGATCCCTGTGGAACTGAACTGTGACCCTGTGGGAGTGGACTGAGATCCCGGTGGGACTGGACTGAGATCCCTGTGGGACTGGACTGCTATTTCTATGGGACTGGATGTGACAAATGTGGGACTGGACTGTGATACCTGTGGGACTGGACTGTGATCCCTGTGAGATTGGACTGTGACCCGTGTGGGACTAGACTGTGATTCCTGTAGGACTGAACTGTGACACTATGTGAGTGGACTGTGAACCCTGTGGGAGTGACTGTGATCCATGTGGGACTGGACTGTGATCTCTGTGGGACTGGACGATGGCAACTGTGTAACTGGAATGTGATACCTGTGGGACTGGACTGTGTCTCCTGTCGGACTGACTTGTGATCCCTGTGGGACTGGACTGTGATCTCTGTGGGACTCGACTGCGATCTCTGTGTGACTGGACTGTGATCGCTGTGGGACTAGACTGTGATCCCAGTGGGACTGGACTGTGACCGCTGTGGGACTGGACTGTGATACCTGTGGGACTGGAATCTGATCACTGTGGGACAGGACTGTTACCCCTGTGGGACTGGACTCTGATCACTGTGGGACTGGACTATAATCCCTGTGGGACTGGACTCTGATCATATTTTGGACAGGACTGTGACCTCTGTGGGACTGAACTGCGATCCCTGAGGGACTGGAATGTGAACCTTGTGGGACTGGACTGTGATTAATGTTGGACTGGACTGTGATCCCTGTGGAACTGGACTGTTGTCACTGTGGGACTGGACATTGATCCCTGTGAAACTGGACTGTGACGCCTGTGCGACTGGACTGTGACCCTGCGGGACTGGCCTGTGATCCCCGTGGAACTGGACAATGATCCCTGGTCGACTGGACTGTGATCCCTGTAGAAATGGACTGTGATCCCTGTGGTTCTGGACTGTGATCCCTGCGGAACTGGACTGTGATACCTGTGGGTCTGGCTGTGATTCCTGTGGGACGGGACTGTAATCCCTTTGGGACTGGACTGTTACCCCTTTGTGATTGGACTGTGATCCCTGTGGGATTGGACTTTGATCCCTGTTGGACTGGACTGTGATCCCTGTGGTACTGGTCTATGACCACGCTTGTGACAGGATGGGATCCTTGTGGCACTGGGCTGTGATCCTTGTGGAACTGAACTGTGAAGCTGTGGGAGTGGACTGAGATCCCGGTGGGACTGGACTAAGATCGCTGTGGGACTGGACTGCTCGTTCCGTGGGACTGGACTGTGACAAATGTGGGATTGGACTTTGATACCTGTGGGACTGGACTGTGATCCCTGTGAAACTTGACTGTAATCCCTGTGGGACTCAACTGTGACCCTGTGGGAGTGGTCTGTGATCCCTGTGGGAGTGGATTCTAACCGCTGTCGGACCGGACATTGATCCCTGTGGGACTGGACTGTGACCCATGTGGGACTGGACTGTGATCCCTGTGCGACATGACCTTGACCCCTGTGGGACTGGACTGTGATCCCTGTGGGACTATACTGTGATCCCTGTGGGACTGGACTGTGATCCCTGTTCTTCTGGAGTGTGATCCCTGTGGGACTGGACTGTGATACCTATGGGTCTGGACTGTGATCCCTGTGGGACGGGACTGTGATCCCTTTAGGACTGGACTCTGATCCCTGTGGGACTGTACTGTGATCCCTGAGGGACTGGACTGTGACGGTTGTGGAACTTGACTGTGATCCCTGTGGGACTGGACTGTGATCCCTGCGGGATTGGACTGTGATCCCTGTGGTACTGGTCTATCACCACGCTTGTGACAGGACTGTGATCCTTGTGGCACTGGACTGTGACCTCTGTGGAACTGAACTGAGACCATGTGGGAGTGCACTGTGATCCCTGTGGGAGTGGATTCTGACCGCTGTGTGACAGGACTCTGAACCCTGTGGGACTGGACCCTGATCCTTGTGGGACTGGACTGTGAACCACGAGTGAGTGGACTGTGATCCCTGTGGAACTGGACTGTGATCCCTGTGGGACTGGACTGTGATCGCTGTAGGACTCGACTGCGATCCCTGTGGTACTGGAATATGAACCCTGTGGGACTGGACTGTGACCCCTGTGGGACTGGACTGTGAAGCCTGTGGGACTGGTCCGTGACCCCTTTGAGACTGGCCAGTGATCCCAGTGGGACTGGACTGTGACCCCTGTGGGACTGGACAGTGACCCCTGTGGGACTGGACTGTGATCCCTGAGGGACTGGACTTTGACCCCTGTGGAACTTGACTCTGATCCCTGTGGGACTGGACTGTGATACCTGAGGGACTGGACTGTGACCCCTGTGGATCTTGACTGTGATGCCTGTGGAACTGAACTGTGACCCTGTGGGAGTGGACTGTGATTCTTGTGGGAGTGGATTCCAACCGCTGTGGGACTGGACCGTGATCCCTGTGGGACAGGAATCTGATACCTGTCGGACTGGACTGTGACTCTTGTGGGACTGGACTGTGATCTTTGTGGGACTGGACTGTGATCCCAGTGGGACTGAACTGTGATCCACGAGTGAACGGACTGTGATCGCTGTGGGACTGGACTGTGATACCTGTGGGACTGGAATGTGACACCTGTGGGACTGGATTGTGACTCCTGTGGGACTGAACTGTGATCCACGAGTGAATGAATTGTGATCTCTGTGGGACTGGAATGTGATCCCTGTGGTACTGGACTGTGACCCCTGTGGAACTGGACTGTGATCCATGTGAGACTTGACTGTGAACCGTGTGGGACTGGACCGTGATTTCTGTTTGACTGAACTGTGACACTGTGGGAGTGGACTGTGAACCCTGTGGGAGTGACTGTGATCCATGTGGGACTGGACTGTGATCTCTGTGGGACTGGACTATGACAACTGTGCAACTGGAATGTGATACCTGTGGGACTGGACTGTATCTCCTGTAGGACTGAACTGTGATCCCTGTGGGACTGGACTGTGACCTCTGTGGGACACGACTTCGATCTCTGTGAGACTGGACTGCGATCGCTGTGGGACTGCACTGTGATCCCAGTGGGACTGGACTGTGAACGCTGTGGGACTTGACTATGATCGCTGTGGGAGTGGAATGTGATACCTGTTGGACTGGACTGTGATACCTGTGGGACTGGACTGTGACCACTGTGGGACTGGTTTCTGATCACTGTGGGTCTGGACTATTATCCCTGTGGGACTGGACTCTGATCACTGTGGGACAGGACTGTGACTCCTGTGGGACTAAACTGCGATAATGGGAGACTGGAATGTGATCCCTGTGGGAGTGGACTGTGATCTCTGCGGTACTCGACTGTGAACCCTGTGGGACGTGACTGTGATCCCTGTGTGACTGGACTGTGATCCCTGCGGAACTGGACTGTTATCCCTGTGGGACTGGACTTTGATCCCTGTGGGACTGTACTGTGATCCCTGTGGGACTGGACTGTGACCCCTGTGTGATTAGAATGTGATCCCTGTGGGACTGGACTGTGATCCCTGTGGTACTGGTCTATGACCACACTTGTGACAGGACTGTGATCCTTGTGGCACTGGACTGTGATCCCAGTGGAACTGAACTGTGACCCTGTGGGAGTGGACTGAGATCCCGGTGGGACTGGACTGAGATCGCTGTGGGACTGGACTGCTATTTCTGTGGGACTGGACTGTGATCGCTGTGGCACTGCACTGTGATCCCAGTGGAACTGGACTGTGAACGCTGTGGGACTGGACTGTGATCGCTGTGGGAGTGGAATGTGATACCTGTGGGACTGGACTGTGATATCTGTGGGACTGGACTTTGACCACTGTGGGACTGGTTTTTGATCACTGTGGGACTGGACTATTATCCCTGTGGGACTGGACTCTGATCACTGTGGGACAGGACTGTGACCCCTGTGGGACTAAACTGCGATCCCTGAGAGACTGCAATGTGATCCCTGTGGGAGTGGACTGTGATCTCTGTGGTACTCGACTGTGAACCCTGTGGGACGTGACTGTGATCCCTGTGTGACTGGACTGTGATCCCTGTGGGACTGGACTTTGATCCCTGTGGGGCTGTACTGTGATCCCTGTGGGACTGGATTGTGACCCCTGTGTGATTGGAATGTGATCACTGTGGGACTGGACTGTGATCCCTGTCGTACTGGTCTATGACCACGCTTGTGACAGGACTGTGATCCTTGTGGCACTGGACTGTGATCCCAGTGGAACTGAACTGTGACCCTGTGGGAGTGGACTGAGATCCCGGTGGGACTGGACTGAGATCGCTTTGGGACTGGACTGCTATTTCTGTGGGACTGGACTGTGACAAATGTGGGACTGGACTGTGGTACCTGTGGGACTGGACTGTGACCCCTGTGAGATTGGACTGTGACCCCTGAGGGACTGGACTGTGATCCCTGTGGGACAATACTGTGATCCCTGTGGGACTGGACTGTGATCCCGTGGAACTGGACAATGATCCCTGTTCGACTGGGCTGTGTTCCCAGTGGAAATGGACTGTGATCCCCGTGGTCCTGGACTGTGATCCCTGTGGAACTGGACTGTGATACCTGTGGGTCTTGCTGTGATCCCTGTGGGACGGGACTGTAATCCCTTTGGGACTGGACTGTGATGCCTGTGGGATTGAACTGTGATCCCTGGTGGACTTGACTGTGATCCCTGTGTGTTTAGACTGTGATCCCTGATGGATGGGACTGTGATCCCTGTGGGACTGGACTGTGATCCCTGTTGTACTGATCTATGGCCACGCTTGTGACAGGACTGTGATGCTTGTGGCACTGGACTGTCATCCCTGTGGAACTGAACTGTGACCCTGTGGGAGTGGACTGAGATCCCGGTGGGACTGGACTGAGATCTCTGTGGGACTGGACTGCTATTTCTCTGGGACTGGATGTGACAAATGGAGGACTGGACTGTGATACCTGTGGGACTGGACTGTGATCCCTGTGAGATTGGACTGTGACCCGTGTGGGACTGGACTGTGATTCCTGTAGGACTGAACTGTGACACAATGTGAGTGGACTTTGAACCCTGTGGGAGTGACTGTGATCCATGTGGGACTTGACTGTGATCTCTGTGGGACTGGACTATGACAACTGTGTAACTCGAATGTGATACCTGTGGGACTGGACTGTGGCTCCCGTAGGATTTTACTGTGATCCCTATGGGACTGGACTGTGATCGCTGTGGAACTGGAATGTGATACCTGTGGGACTGGACTGTGATACATTTGGGACTGGACTGTGATACCTGTGGGACTGGTCTGCGACACCTGTGGGACTGGAATGTGACCCCTGTGGGACTGGACTCTGATCAGTGTGGGACTGGACTATTGTCCCTGTGGGACTGGACTCTGATCACTGTGGGAAGGACTGTGACCTCTGTGGGACTGAACTGCGATCCCTGAGGGACTGGAATGTGATCACTTTGGGAGTGGACTGTGATCCCTGTGGTACTCGACTGTGAACCCTGTGGGACTGTACTGTGATCCCTGTGGGACTGGACTGTGATCCCTGTGGAACTGGACTGTTGTCCCTGTGGGACTGGACATTGATCCCTGTGGAAGTGGACTGTGACCCCTGTGCGACTGGACTGTGACGCTGCGGGACTGGCCTGTGATCCCCGTGGAACTGGACAATGATCCCTGTTCGACTGGGCTGTGTTCCCAGTGGAAATGGACTGTGATCCCCGTGGTCCTGGACTGTGATCCCTGTGGAACTGGACTGTGATACCTGTGGGTCTTGCTGTGATCCCTGTGGGACGGGACTGTAATCCCTTTGGGACTGGACAGTGATCCCTGTGGGATTGTACTGTGATCCGTGGTGGACTGGACTGTGATCCCTGTGTGTTTGGACTGTGATCCCTGATGGATGGGACTGTGATCCCTGTGGGACTGGACTGTGATCCCTGTTGTACTGATCTATGACCACGCTTGTGACAGGACTGTGATGCTTGTGGCACTGGACTGTGATCCCTGTGGAACTGAACTGTGACCCTGTGGGAGTGGACTGAGATCCCGGTGGGACTGGACTGAGATCCCTGTGTGACTGGACTGCTATTTCTATGGGACTGGATGTGACAAATGTAGGACTGGACTGTGATACCTGTGGGACTGGACTGTGATCCCTGTGAGATTGGACTGTGACCCGTGTGGGACTGGACTGTGATTCCTGTAGGACTGAACTGTGACACTATGTGAGTGGACTGTGAACCCTGTGGGAGTGACTGTGATCCATGTGGGACTGGACTGTGATCTCTGTGGGACTGGACTATGGCAACTGTGTAACTGGAATGTGATACCTGTGGGACTGGACTGTGTCTCCTGTAGGACTGACTTGTGTTCCCTGTGGGACTGGACTGTGATCTCTGTGGGACTCGACTGCGATCTCTGTGTGACTGGACTGTGATCGCTGTGGGACTAGACTGTGATTCCAGTGGGACTGGACTGTGACCGCTGTGGGACAGGATGGTGACCCCTATGGGACTGAACTGTGAGCCACGAGTGAGTGGACTGTGATCTCTGTGGGACTGGACTGTGATCGCTGTGGGACTAGACTGTGATTCCAGTGGGACTGGACTGTGACCGCTGTGGGACTGGACTGTGATACCTGTGGGACTGGAATCTTATCGCTGTGGGACAGGACTGTTACCCCTGTGGGACTGGACTCTGATCACTGTGGGACTGGCCTGTGATCCCCGTGGAACTGGACAATGATCCCTGGTCGACTGGACTGTGATCCCTGTAGAAATGGACTGTGATCCCTGTGGTTCTGGACTGTGATCCCTGCGGAACTGGACTGTGATACCTGTGGGTCTGGCTGTGATTCCTGTGGGACGGGACTGTAATCCCTTTGGGACTGGACTATGATCCCTGTGGGACTGTACTGTGATCCCTTTGGGACTGGACTGTAACCCCTTTGTGATTGGACTGTGATCCCTGTGGGATTGGACTTTGATCCCTGTTGGACTGGACTGTGATCCGTGTGGTACTTGTCTATGACCACGCTTGTGACAGGATGGGATCCTTGTGGCACTGGGCTGTGATCCCTGTGGAACTGAACTGTGAAGCTGTGGGAGTGGACTGAGATCCCGGTGGGACTGGACTAAGATCCCTGTGGGACTGGACTGCTCGTTCCGTGGGACTGGACTGTGACTAATGTGGGACTGCACTTTGATACCTGTGGGACTGGACTGTGATCCCTGTGAGACTGGACTGTGAACACTGTGGGACGATACTGTGATCTCTGTAGGACTGAACTGTGATCATTATGCGACTGGTGCGTGACCTCTGTGGCAGAGGACTGTGACACCTGTGGGACTGGACTGTGACACCTGCTGGACTGCAATGTGATCTCATTGGGACTGGACAATGGTCCCTGTTCGACTGGCCTGTGAACACTGTGGGACTAGACTGTGATCTCTGTGGTACTGGACTGTGATCATTATGCGACTGGTCTGTGACATCTGTGGTACAGGACTGTGACTCCTGTGGGACTGGACTGCGAATCCTGTGGTGCTGGACTTTGACCCCTGTGTGATTGGACTGTGATCTCTGTGGTACTGGACTGTGAACCCTGTGGGACTAGACTGTGATCTCTGTGGGACTGGACTGTGATCATTGTGCAACTGGACTGTGATCCTTGTGTTACTGGACTGAGATCCCTGTGGGACTGGACTGTGATCCATGTGGGATTGGACTGTGACCCTTGTGGGACTCGACTGTTGTCCCGTGGAACGGTACTTTGATCCATGTGAGACTAGACTGTGACCCCTGTGGGACTGGACTTTGACCCCTGCGGTACTGCACTGTGATCCCAGTGGGACTGGACTATGATACCTGTGGGACAGGACTGTGATCCCAGTTGGACTGGCCTGTGATCCCCGTGGGACTGGACAAAGATCCATGTTCGACTGGACTGTGAACACTGTGGGACTAGACAGTGATCGATGTGGGACTGGACTGTGATCAATATGCGACTTGTCTGTGACCTCTGTGGGACAGAAGTGATACTTGTGGGACTGGACTGTGATACTTTTGTGACTGGACTGTGACCCTTGATGGACTGGACTGTAATCACTGTGGGACTTGATTGTGATCCCTGTGGGCCTTGACTGTGACACCTGTGGGACTTCACTGTGACACTTGTGGGACAGGACTGTGACCCCTGTGGTGCTGGACTTTGATCCCTGTGGGACTGCACTGTCATCCCTGAGGGACAGGACTGTGATCCCTGTGGGAGTGGACTGTGATCCCTGTGTGACTGGTCTGTGACCCCTGTGGGACTGGACTGTGATCTCTGTGGGACTGAACTGAGATCCATGTGGGACTGGACTGTCATACCTGTGGGTTTCGACTTTGATACCTGTGGGACTGCACTGCGACTCTTGAGGGACTGGACTGTGATCTTTGTGGGACTGGACTGTGATCCCAGTGGGACTGGATTGTGATCGCCGTGGGACTGGACTGTGATACCTGTGGGACTGGAATGTGACCCCTGTGGGACAGGATGGTGACCCCTATGGGACTGAACTGTGAGCCACGAGTGAGTGGACTGTGATCTCTGTGGGACTGGACTGTGATCCCTGTGGTACTGGACTGTGACCCCTGTGGAACTGGACGGTGATCCATGTGAGACTTGACTAAGATCCGAGTGGGACTGGACTGTGATCCTTATGGGATTGTACTGTGATCCATGTTGGACTGGAATGTGATCCCTGTGGCACTGGACAGTGATCCCTGTGGGACAGGACTGTGACCCCTGTGGAACAGGACTGTGATCCCTTTGAGACTTGACTGTGACCCCTGTGGGACTGGACTGTGACCCCTGTGGGACTGGCCTGTGATCCCAGTGGGACTGGACTATGATCCCTGTTCAACTGGACTGTGATCCCTGTGGGATTTTAATGTGATCCATGTGGGACTGGACTGTGATCCCTGTGGGACTGGTCTGTCATCTCTGTGGGACTGGACTGTGATCGCTGTGGGACTCGACTGCGATCCCTGTGGTACTGGACTGTGAAATCTGTGGGACTAGACTGTGATCCCTGTGGGAATGGACTGAGATCCCTGTAGGACTGGACCGAGATCCCTGTGGGACAGGACTGTCATAGCTGTGGGACTGGACTGTTACAACTGTGCGACGGCACTGTGATACCTATGGGACTGGACTGTGATCCCAGTGGGACTGGACTTTGACCCCTGTGGGACTGGAAATTGATCCCTGTGGGACTGGACATTGATCCCTGTGGGACTGGACTGTGAACCTTGTGGGAGTAGACTGTTGTCCCTGTGGAACTGAACTGTGATCCCTGTGAGACTGGACTGTGATCACTGTGGGTTGGACTGTTGTACCTGTGGGCCAGGACTGTGATCCCTGTGGGACGGGCCTGTGATCCCCGTGGGACTGGACAATGATCTCTGTTCGACTGGACTGTGGACACTGTGGGACTAGACTGTCATCTCTGTGGGACTGAACTGTGATACTTGTGGGACTGGACTGTGACCCTATTTAGACTGGACTGTAATCCCTGTGGGACATGACTGTGACACCTGTTGTGCTGGACTTTGACCCCTGTGTGATTGGCCTGTGAACACTGTGGGACTGGACTGTGAGCCCTGTGGGACTGGACTGTGATCCCTGTGGGAAAGGACTGAGATCCTTGAGGGCCTGGACTGTGAACCCTGAGGGACTGGACTGTGATTCTTGAAGGACTGAACTGTGACACTGTGGGAGTGGACTGTGATCCCTGTGGGACTGGACTGTGATCTCTGTGGGACTGGACTATGAAACTGTGTAACTGGAATGTGATAGCTGTGGGACTGGACTGTGTCTCCTGTAGGACTGGACTGTGATCCCTGTGCGACTGGACAATGATCGCTGTGGGACTCGACTGCGATCCCTGTGGCACTGGATTGTGATCGCCGTGGGACTGGACTGTGAACCCAGTGGGAATGGACTGTGACCTCTGTGGGACTGGACTGTGATATCTGTGGGACTGGACTGTGATACCTGTGGGAACGGACTATGATCCTTTTGGGACTGGACTGTGATTACTGTGGGACTGGACTGTGGTCGCTGTGTGACTGGACTATGTTACCTGTGGGACTGGACTGTGATCACTGTGGGACTGGACTGTGACCCCTGTGGGACTAAACTGCGATACCTGATGGACTGGAATGTGATCCCTGTGGGATTGGACTGTGATCGCTGTGTTACTCGTCTGAGAACACTGTGGGACTGGACTGTGATCCCTGTGAGACTGGACTTTGATCCCTGTGGGACTGGACTTTCATCCCTGTGGGACAGGACTGTAATCCCTGTGAAACTGGACTGTGATCCCAGTGGGACAGGACTGTGGTCCCTGTTCGACTGGACTTTGATCCCTGTGGAACTGGACTGTGATACCTGTGGGTCTGGACTGTGATCCCTGTGGGACGAGACTGTGATCCATTTGGGACTGGACTGTGATCGCTGTGAGACTGGACTGTGATCCCTATGGTACTGGACTGTGACCCCTGTGGGACTTGACTATGATACCTGTGGGACTGGACTTTGCACCCTGTGGTACTGGTCTATGAGCACGCTTGTGACAGGACTGTGCTCCTTGTGGCAATGGACTGTGATCTCTGCTGGACTGAAATGTGATCCACGCGTGAGTGGACTGTGATCCCTGTGGGAGTGGACTGTGATCCCTGTGGGATTGGACTGTGATCCCTGTGGAATTGTAGTGTGATCCATGTGGGACTGGACTGTGATCCCTGTGGAACTGGAATGTGATCCCTGTGGGACTGGGCTGTGATCCCTGTGGGACTGGACTGTGATCGCTATGGGACTCGAATGCGATCCCTGTGGTACTGGACTGTGAAATCTGTGGGACTAGACTGTGATCCCTGTGGGACTCGACTAAGATTCCTGTGGGACTGGACTGAGGTCCCTGTGGGACTGGACTGTGATCATTATGCGACTGGTCTTTGATCCCTGTGGGCTGGACTGTGACCCTTGTGGGAGTAGACTGTTGTCCCTGTGAAACTGGACTGTGATCCTTGTGAGACTGGACTGTGACCCCTGTGGGACAGGACTGTGACCCCTGCGGGACTGCACTGTGATCACTGTCGGTTGGACTGTCATACCTGTGGGACAGGACTGTGATTCACGTGGGACGGGCCTGTGATCCCCGTGGGACTGGACAATTTTCGCTGTTCGAGTGGACTGTGAACACTTTGGGACTAGACTGTCATCTCTGTGGGACTGAACTGTGATACTTGTGACACTGGACTGTGACCCCTGTTGGACTGGACTGTAATCCCTGTGGGACATGACTGTGACACCTATGGTGCTGGACTTTTAACCCTGTGTGATTGGACTGTGATCGCTGTGGGACTAGACATTGAGCCCTGTGGGACTGGACTGTGATCCCTGTGGGACAGGACTGAGATCCTTGAGGGTCTGGACTGTGACCCCTGTGGGACTGGACTGTGATTCCTGTAGGACTGAACTGTGACACTGTGGGAGTGGACTGTGATCCCTGTGGGAGTGACTGTGATCCATGTGGGACTGGACTGTGATCTCTGTGGGACTGGACTATGACAACTGTGTAACTGGAATGTGATACCTGTGGAACTGGACAGTGATCGCTGTGGGACTGGACTGTGAACCCAGTGGGAATGGACTGTAACCTCTGTGGGACTGGACTGTGATACCTGTGGGACTGGACTGTGATACCTGAGGGACTGGATTGTGATCCTCGTGGGACTGGACTGTGATCACTGTGGGACTGGACTGTGATCGCTGTGGGACTGGACTATAATCCCTGTGGGACTGGACTGTGATCACTGTGGGACTGGACTGTTACCCCTGTGGGACTGAACTGCGATCCCTGAGGGACTGGAATGTGATCCCTGTAGGAGTGGACTGTGATCCCTGTGGTACTCGACTGTGAACGCTGTGGGACTGGACTGTGATCCCTGTGGGACTGGACTGTGATCCCTGTGGAACTGGACTGTTATCTCTGTGGGACTGGACTTTGATCCCTGTGGAACTGGACTGTGAACCCTGTTCGACTGGAATGTGTCCCTGCGGGACTGGCCTGTGATCCCAGTGGAACTGGACAATGATCCCTGTTCGACTGGACTGTGATCCCTGTGGAAATGGACTGTGATCCCTGAGGTTCTGGACTGTGATCCCTGTGGAACTGGACTGCGATACCTGTGGGTCTGGCTGGGATCCATGTGGGACGGGTCTGTAATCCCTTTGGGACTGTACTGTGATCCCTGTGGGACTGGACTGTGATCCCTGTGGGACTGGACTGTGACCCCTGTGGGACTTGACTGTGATTCCTGTGGGACAGGACTGTGATCACTGTGGGATTGGACTGTGATCCTTGTGGGACTGGACTGTGATCCCTGTGGTACTGGTCTATGACCACGCTTGTGACAGGACTGTGATCCTTGTGGCACTGGACTGTGATCCCTGTGGAACTGAACTGTGAACCTGTGGGAGAGAACTGAGATCCCTGTGGGACTGGACTGAGATCCCTTGGGACTGGACTGCTATACATGTGAGACTGGACTGTGACAACTGTGGGACTGGACTGTGATCCCTGTGGGACTGGACTGCGATCCCAGTGAGACTGGACTGTGATTCCTGCGGGACTGGACTGTGATCCCTTTGGGACTGGACTGTGACCCCTGTGGGACAGGACTGATATCCCTGTGGGAATGGACAGTGACCCCTTTGAGACTGGACTGTGATCCCTGTGGGACTGGACTGTGATTCCTGTGGGACTGGTCTGTGATCCCAGTGGGACTGGACTGTGATCCCAGTGGGACTAGACTGTGATCCCTGTGGGACTGTACTGTGATCCCTGTGGGACTGGGCTGTGAACCCTGTGGGACTTGACTGTGATCCCAGTGAGACTGGACTGTGATCCCTGTTGTTCTGGCGTGTGATCCCTGTGGGACTGGACTGTGATACCTGTGGGTCTCGACTGTGATCCCTTTGGGACGGGACGGTGATACCTTTGGGACTGGACGGTGATCCCTGTGGGACAGGACTGTGATCCCTGTGGAACTTGACTGTAATCCCTGTGGGACTCAACTGTGACCCTGTGGGAGTGGTCTGTGATCCCTGTGGGAGTGGATGCTAACCGCTGTCGGACCGGACAGTGATCCCTGAGGGACAGGACTCTGACCGCTGTGGGACCGGACCGTGATCCCTGTGGGACTGGACTGTGACCCATGTGGGACTGGAATGTGATCCCTGTGCGACATGACCTTGACCCCTGTGGGACTGGACTGTGATCCCTGTGAGACTGTACTGTGATCCCTGTCGGACTATACTGTGATCCCTGTGGGACTGGACTGTGATCCCTGTTGTTCTGGAGTGTGATCCCTGTGGGACTGGACTGTGATACCTGTGGGTCTGGACTGTGATCCCTGTGGGACGGGACTGTGATCCCTTTAGGACTGGACTCTGATCCCTGTGGGTCTGTACTGTGATCCCTGAGGGACTGGACTGTGACGGTTGTGGAACTTGACTGTGATCCCTGTGGGACAGGACTGTGATCTCTGCGGGATTGGACTGTGATCCCTGTGGGACTGGTCTATCACCACGCTTGTGACAGGACTGTGATCCTTGTGGCACTGGACTGTGACCTCTGTGGAACTGAACTGTGACCCTGTGGGAGTGCACTGTGATCCCTGTGGGAGTGGATTCTGACCGCTGTGTGACAGGACTCTGAACCCTGTGGGACTGGACCCTGATCCTTGTGGGACTGGACTGTGAACCACGAGTGAGTGGAATGTGATCCCTGTGGGACTGGACTGTGATCCCTGTCGGACTGGACTGTGATCGCTGTAGGACTCGACTGCGATTCCAGTGGTACTGGAATATGAACCCTGTGGGACTGGACTGTGACCTCTGTGGGACTGGACTGTGAAGCCTGTGGGACTGGTCCGTGACCCCTTTAAGACTGGACAGTGATCCCAGGGGGACTGGACTGTGACCCCTGTGGGACTGGACTGTGACCCCTGTGGGACTGGACTGTGATCCCTGAGGGACTGGACTTTGACCCCTGTGGAACTTGACTCTGATCCCTGTGGGACTGGACTGTGATACCTGAGGGACTGGACTGTGACCCCTATGGATCTTGACTGTGATGCCTGTGGAACTGAACTGTGACCCTGTGGGAGTGGACTGTGATCCTTGTGGGAGTGGATTCCAACCGCTGTGGGACTGGACCGTGATCCCTGTGGGACAGGACTCTGATACCTGTCGGACTGGACTGTGACTCTTGTGGGACTGGACTGTGATCTTTGTGGGACTGGACTGTGATCCCAGTGGGACTGAACTGTGATCCACGAGTGAATGGACTGTGATCGCTGTGGGACTGGACTGTGATACCTGTGGGACTGGAATGTGACACCTGTGGGACTGGATTGTGACTCCTGTGGGACTGAACTGTGATCCACGAGTGAATGAATTGTGATCTCTGTGGGACTGGAATGTGATCCCTGTGGTACTGGACTGTGACCCCTGTGGAACTGGACTGTGATCCATGTGAGACTTGACTGTGAACCGTGTGGGACTGGATCGTGATTTCTGTCGGACTGAACTGTGACACTGTGGGAGTGGACTGTGAACCGTGTGGGAGTGACTGTGATCCATGTGGGACTGGACTGTGATCTCTGTGGACTGGACGATGACAACTGTGTAACTGGAATGTGAAACCTGTGGGACTGGACTGTATCTCCTGTAGGACTGAACTGTGATCCCTGTGGGACTGGACTGTGATCTCTGTGGGGCACGACTGCGATCTCTGTGAGACTGGACTGTGATCGCTGTGGGACTGCAGTGTGATCCCAGTGGGACTGGACTGTGAAGGCTGTGGGACTGGACTGTTATCGCTGTGGGAGTGGAATGTGATACCTGTGGGACTGGTCTGTGATACCTGTGGGACTAGACTGTGATACCTGTGGGACTGGACTCTGATAACTGTGGGACAGGACTGTGACCCCAGTGGGACTGGATTCTGATCACTGTGGGACTGGACTATTATACCTGTGGGACTGAACTGCGATCCCTGAGAGACTGGAATGTGATCCCTGTGGAACAGGACTGTTATCCTTGTGTGACTGGACTTTGATCCCTGTGGAACTGGACTGTGACCCCTGTGCGACTGGACTGTGACCCTGCGGGACTGGCCTGTTATCCCCGTGGAACTGGACAATGATCCCTGTTCGACTGGACTGTGATCTCTGTGGAAATCGACTGTGATCCCTGTGGTTCTGGACTGTGATCCCTGTGGAACTGGACTGTGATACCTGTGGGTCTGGCTGTGATCCCTGTGGGACGGGACTGTAATCCCTTTGGGACTGGACTGCGATCCCTGTGGGACTGGATTGTGACCCCTGTGTGATTGGACTGTGATCCCTGTGGTACTGGTCTATTACCATGCTTGTGACAGGACTGTGATCCTTGTGGCACTGGACTCTGACCTCTGTGGAACTGAACTGTGACGCTGTGAGAGTGCACTGTGATCCCTGTGGGAGTGGATTCTGACCGCTGTGTGACAGGACTCTGAACCCTGTGGGACTGGACCCTGATCCTTGTGGGACGACTGTGACCCACGAGTGAGTGGACTGTGATCCCTGTGAGACTGGACTGTGATCCCTGTGGGACTGGACCGTGACCCCTTTGAGACAGGACAGTGATCCCAGTGGGACTGGACTGTGACCCCTGTGGGACTGGACTGTGATCCCTGTGGGACTAGACTGTGATCCCAGTGGGACTGGACTGTGACCCCTTTGGGACTGGACTGTGATCCCAGAGGGACTGGACTGTGACCTCTGTGGAGCTTGACTGTGATGCCTGTGGAACTGAACTGTGACCCTGTGGGAGTAGACTGTGATCCCTGTGGGAGTGGATTCTAACCGCT
The DNA here is from genome assembly GCF_044704955.1 of Pristiophorus japonicus. NCBI lineage: Eukaryota > Metazoa > Chordata > Chondrichthyes > Pristiophoridae > Pristiophorus > Pristiophorus japonicus. The sequence continues at coordinate 67,651,127 of NC_091999.1, forward strand.
GTGGGACTGGACCGTGAACCCTGTGGGACAGGAGTCTTATACCTGTGGGAGTGGACTCTGATACCTGTGGGACTGGACTGTGATAGCTGTGGGTCTGGCTGTGATCCCAGTGGGACTGAACTGTTATCCACGAGTGAATGGACTGTGATCGCTGTGGGACTGGACTGTGATACCTGTGGGACTGGAATGTGATCCCTGTAGTACTGGACTGTGACCCCTGTGGAACTGGACTGTGCTCCATGTGAGACTTGATTGTGAGCCCTGTGGGACTGGACTGTGATTCCTGTAGGACAGAACTGTGACACTGTGGGAGTGGAATGTGAACCATGTGGACGACTGTGATCCATGTGGGACTGGACTGTGATCTCTGTGGGATTGGACTATGACAACTGTGTAACTGGAATGTGATACCTATGGGACTGGACTGTATATCCTGTAGGACTGAACTGTGATCCATGTGGGACTGGACTGTGAAATCTGTGGGACTCGACTGCAATCTCTGTGGGACTGGACTGTGATCGCTGTGGGACTGGACTGTGATCCCTGTGGGACTGGACTGTGAACGCTGTGGGACTGGACTGTGATACCTGTGGGAGTGGAATGTGATCCCTGTGGGACTGGACTGTGAACGCTGTGGGACTGGACTGTGATACCTGTGGGAGTGGACTCTGATAACTGTGGGACTAGACTGTGATACCTGTGGGACTGGACTCTGATCACTGTGGGACAGGACTTTGACCCCTGTGGGACTGGACTCTGATCACTGTGGGACTGAACTGTGAAACTGTGGGAGTGGATTGTGAACCCTATGGGAGTGACTGTGATCCATGTGGGACTGGACTGTGATACCTGTGGGACTGGACTGCGACCCCTGTGGGACTGGAATGTGACCCCTGTGGGACTGAACTGCGAAACTGTGGGAGTGGACTGTGGACCCTGTGGGAGTGACTGTGATCCATGTGGGACTTGACTGTGATCTCTGTGGGACTGGACTATGACAACTGTGTAACTCGAATGTGATACCTGTGGGACTGGACTGTGGCTCCCGTAGGATTTTACAGTGATCCCAATGTGACTGGACTGTGATCGCTGTGGACTGGAATGTGATACCTGTGGGACTGGACTGTGATACATGTGGGACTGGACTTTGATACCTGTGGGACTGGACTGCGACCCTTGTGGGACTGGAATGTGACCCCTGTGGGACTGGACTCTGTTCACTGTGGGACTGGACTATTATCCCTGTGGGACTGGATTCTGATCACTGTGGGAAGGACTGTGACCTCTGTGGGACTGAACTGCGATCCCTGAGGGACTGGAAGGTGATCACTGTGGGAGTGGACTGTGATCCCTGTGGTTCTCGACTGTGAACCCTGTGGGACTTTACTGTGATCCCTGTGGGACTGGACTGTGATCCCTGTGGAACTGGACTGTTATCCCTGTGGGACTGGACTTTGATCCCTGTGGAACTGGACTGTGACCCCTGTGCGACTGGACTGTGACGCTGCGGGAGTGGACTGAGATCCCGGTGGGACTGGACTGAGATGCCTGTGGGACTGGACTGCTATTTCTATGGGACTGGATGTGACAAATGTGGGACTGGACTGTGATAGCTGTGGGACTGGACTGTGATCCCTGTGTGATTGGACTGTGACCCGTGCGGGACTGGACTGTGATTTCTGTTGGACTGAACTGTGACACTATGTGAGTGGACTGTGAACCCTGTGGGAGTGACTGTGATCCATGTGGGACTTGACTGTGATCTCTGTGGGACTGGACTATGACAACTGTGCAACTCGAATGTGATACCTGTGGGACTGGACTGTGGCTCCCGTAGGATTTTACTGTGATCCCTATGGGACTGGACTGTGATCGCTGTGGGACTGGAATGTGATACCTGTGGAACTGGACTGTGATACATTTGGGACTGGACTGTGATACCTGTGAGACTGGACTGCGACACCTGTGGGACTGGAATGTGACCCCTGTGCGACTGGACTCTGATCATTGTGGGACTGGACTATTATCCCTGTGGGACTGGACTCTGATCACTGTGGGAATGACTGTGACCTCTGTGGGACTGAACTGCGATCCCTGAGGGACTGGAATGTGATCACTGTGGGAGTGGACTGTGATCCCTGTGGTACTCGACTGTGAACCCTGTGGGACTGGACTGTGATCCCTGTGGGACTGGACTGTGATCCCTGTGGAACTGGACTGTTATCCCTGTGCGACTGGACTTTGATCCCTGTGGAAGTGGACTGTGACCCCTGTGCGACTGGACTGTGACGCTGCGGGACTGGCCTGTGATCCCCGTGGAACTGGACAATGATCCCTGTTCGACTAGGCTGTGTTCCCAGTGGAAATGGACTGTGATACCCGTGGTCCTGGACTGTGATCCCTGTGGAACTGGACTGTGATACCTGTGGGTCTTGCTGTGATCCCTGTGGGACGGGACTGTAATCCCTTTGGGACTGGACAGTGATCCCTGTGGGATTGTACTGTGATCCCTGGTGGACTGGACTGTGATCCCTGTGTGTTTGGACTGTGATCCCTGATGGATGGGACTGTGATCCCTGTGGGACTGGACTGTGATCCCTGTTGTACTGATCTATGACCACGCTTGTGACAGGACTGTGATGCTTGTGGCACTGGACTGTGATCTCCGTGGAACTGAACTGTGACCCTGTGGGAGTGGACTGAGATCCCGGTGGGACTGGACTGAGATCCCTGTGGGACAGGACTGCTTTTTCTATGGGACTGGATGTGGCAAATGTGGGACTGGACTGTGATACCTGTGGGACTGGACTATGATCCCTGTGAGATTGGACGGTGACCCGTGTGGGACTGGACTGTGATTCCTGTAGGACTGAACTGTGACACTATGTGAGTGGACTGTGAACCCTGTGGGAGTGACTGTGATCCATGTGGGACTGGACTGTGATCTCTGTGGGACTGGACTATGGCAAATGTGTAACTGGAATGTGATACCTGTGGGACTGGACTGTGTCTCCTGTAGGACTGACTTGTGTTCCCTGTGGGACTGGATTGTGATCTCTGTGGGACTCGACTGCGATCTCTGTGTGACTGGACTGTGATCGCTGTGGGACTAGACTGTGATTCCAGTGGGACTGGACTGACCGCTGTGGGACTGGACTGTGATACCTGTGGGACTGGAATCTGATCACTGTGGGACAGGACTGTTACCCCTGTGGGACTGGACTCTGATCACTGTGGGACTGGACTATAATCCCTGTGGGACTGGACTCTGATCACATTTTGGACAGTACTGTGACCTCTGTGGGACTGAACTGCGATCCCTGAAGGACTGGAATGTGAACCTTGTGGGATTGGACTGTGATTAATGTAGGACTGGACTGTGATCCCTGTGGAACTGGACTGTTGTCACTGTGGGACTGGACATTGATCCCTGTGAAACTGGACTGTGACGCCTGTGCGACTGGACTGTGACCCTGCGGGACTGGCCTGTGATCCCCGTGGAACTGGACAATGATCCCTGGTCGACTGGACTGTGATCCCTGTAGAAATGGACTGTGATCCCTGTGGTTCTGGACTGTGATCCCTGCGGAACTGGACTGTGATACCTGTGGGTCTGGCTGTGATTCCTGTGGGACGGGACTGTAATCCCTTTGGGACTGGACTATGATCCCTGTGGGACTGTACTGTGATCCCTTTGGAACTGGACTGTAACCCCTTTGTGATTGGACTGTGATCCCTGTGGGATTGGACTTTGATCCCTGTTGGACTGGACTGTGATCCCTGTGGTCCTGGTCTATGACCACGCTTGTGACAGGATGGGATCCTTGTGGCACTGGGCTGTGATCCCTGTGGAACTGAACTGTGAAGCTGTGGGAGTGGACTGAGATCCCGGTGGGACTGGACTAAGATCCCTGTGGGACTGGACTGCTCGTTCCGTGGGACTGGACTGTGACAAATGTGGGACTGCACTTTGATACCTGTGGGACTGGACTGTGATCCCTGTGAGACTGGACTGTGAACACTGTGGGACGATACTGTGATCTCTGTGGGACTGAACTGTGATCATTATGCGACTGGTGCGTGACCTCTGTGGCAGAGGACTGTGACACCTGTGGGACTGGACTGTGATCCCAGTGGGACTGGACTGTGACACCTACTGGACTGCAATGTGATCTAATTGGGACAGGACAATGGTCCCTGTTCGACTGGCCTGTGAACACTGTGGGACTAGACTGTGATCTCTGTGGGACTGGACTGTGATCATTATGCGACTGATCTGTGACATCTGTGGTACAGGACTGTGACTCCTGTGGGACTGGACTGCGAACCCTGTGGTGCTGGACTTTGACCCCTGTGTGATTGGACTGTGATCTCTGTGGTACTGGACTGTGAACCCTGTGGGACTAGACTGTGATCTCTGTGGGACTGGAATGTGATCATTGTGCAACTGGACTGTGATCCCTGTGGTACTGGACTGAGATCCCTGTGGGACTGGACTGTGATCCATGTGGGATTGGACTGTGACCCCTGTGGAACGGTACATTGATCCATGTGAGACTGGACTGTGACCCCTGTGGGACTGGACTTTGAACCCTGCGGTACTGCACTGTGATCCCAGTGGGACTGGACTATGATACCTGTGGGACAGGACTGTGATCCCAGTTGTACTGGCCTGTTATCCCCGTGGGACTGGACAAAGATCCATGTTCGACTGGACTGTGAACACTGTGGGACTAGACAGTGATCTATGTGGGACTGGACTGTGATCAATATGCGACTTGTCTGTGACCTCTGTGGGACAGAAGTGATACTTGTGGGACTGGACTGTGATACTTGTGTGACTGGACTGTGACCCTTGATGGACTGGACTGTAATCAGTGTGGGACTTGATTCTGATCCCTTTGGGCCTTGACTGTGACACCTGTGGGACTTCACTGTGACACTTGTGGGACAGGACTGTGACCCCTGTGGTGCTGGACTTTGATCCCTGTGGGACTGGACTGTCATCCCTGAGGGACTGGACTGTGATCCCTGTGGGAGTGGACTGTGATCCCTGTGTGACTGGTCTGTGACCCCTGTGGGACTGGACTGTGATCTCTGTGGGACTGAACTGAGATCCATGTGGGACTGGACTGTCATACCTGTGGGTTTAGACTTTGATACCTGTGGGACTGCACTGCGACTCTTGAGGGACTGGACTGTGATATTTGTGGGACTGGACTGTGATCCCAGTGGGACTGGATTGTGATCGCCGTGGGACTGGACTGTGATACCTGTGGGACTGGAATGTGACCCCTGTGGGACAGGATTGTGACCCCTATGGGACTTAACTGTGAGCCACGAGTGAGTGGACTGTGATCTCTGTGGGACTGGACTGTGATCCCAGTGGTACTGGACTGTGACCCCTGTGGAACTCGACGGTGATCCATGTGAGACTTGACTAAGACCCGTGTGGGACTGTACTGTGATCCTTATGGGATTGTACTGTGATCCATGTTGGACTGGAATGTGATCCCTGTGGCACTGGACAGTGATCCCTGTGGGACAGGACTGTGACCCCTGTGGAACAGGACTTTGATCCATGTGAGACTTGACTGTGACCCCTGTGGGACTGGACTGTGACCCCTGTGGGACTGGCCTGTGATCCCAGTGGGACTGGACTATGATTCCTGTTCAACTGGACTGTGATCCCTGTGGGATTTTAATGTGATCCATGTGGGACTGGACTGTGATCCCTGTGGGACTGGTCTGTGATCTCTTTGGGACTGGACTGTGAAATCTGTGGGATTAGACTGTGATCCCTGTGGGAATGGACTGAGATTCCTGTAGGACTGGACCGAGATCATTGTGGGACAGGACTGTCATAGCTGTGGGACTGGACTGTTACAACTGTGCGACGGCACTGTGATACCTATGGGACTGGACTGTGATCCCAGTGGGACTGGACTTTGACCCCTGTGGGACTGGACATTGATCCCTGTGGGACTGGACTGTGAACCTTGTGGGAGTAGACTGTTGTCCCTGTGGAACTGAACTGTGATCCCTGTGAGACTGGACTGTGATCACTGTGGGTTGGACTGTTGTACCTGTGGGCCAGGACTGTGATCCCTGTGGGACGGGCCTGTGATCCCCGTGGGACTGGACAATGATCTCTGTTCGACTGGACTGTGGACACTGTGGGACTAGACTGTCATCTCTGTGGGACTGAACTGTGATACTTGTGGGACTGGACTGTGAACGCTGTGGGACTGGACTGTGATACCTGTGGGAGTGGAATGTGATCCCTGTGGGACTGGACTGTGAACGCTGTGGGACTGGACTGTGATACCTGTGGGAGTTGTCTGTGATAACTGTGGAACTAGACTGTGATACCTGTGGGACTGGACTCTGATCACTGTGGGACAGGACTTTGACCCCTGTGGGACTGGACTCTGATCAATGTGGGACTGAATTGTGAAACTGTGGGAGTGGATTGTGAACCCTATGGGAGTGACTGTGATCCATGTGGGACTGGACTGTGATCTCTGTGGGACTGGACTATGACAACTGTGTAACTCGAATGTGATACCTGTGGGACTGGACTGTGGCTCCCGTAGGATTTTACAGTGATCCCTATGGGACTGGACTGTGATCGCTGTGGGACTGGAATGTGATACCTGTGGGACTGGACTGTGATACATGTGGGACTGGACTTTGATACCTGTGGGACTGGACTGCGAACCCTGTGGGACTGGAATGTGACCCCTGTGGGACTGGACTGTTATCCCTGTGGGACTGGATTCTGATCACTGTGGGAAGGACTGTGACCTCTGTGGGACTGAACTGCGATCCCTGAGGGACTGGAAGGTGATCACTGTGGGAGTGGACTGTGATCCCTGTGGTACTGGACTGTGAACCCTGTGGGACTGGACTGTGATCCCTGTGGGACTGGACTGTGATCCCTGTGGAACTGGACTGTTTTCCCTGTGGGACTGGACTTTGTACCCTGTGGAACTGGACTGTGACCCCTGAGCGACTGGACTGTGACGCTGCGGGACTGGCCTGTGATCCCGTGGAACTGGACAATGATCCCTGTTCGACTGGGCTGTGTTCCCAGTGGAAATGGACTGTGATCCCCGTGGTCCTGGACTGTGATCCCTGTGGAACTGGACTGTGATACCTGTGGGTCTTGCTGTGATCCCTGTGGGACGGGACTGTAATCCCTTTGGGACTGGACTGTGATGCCTGTGGGATTGTACTGTGATCCCTGGTGGACTTGACTATGATCCCTGTGTGTTTAGACTGTGATCCCTGATGGATGGGATTGTGATCCCTGTGGGACTGGACTGTGATCCCTGTTGTACTGATCTATGGCCATGCTTGTGACAGGACTGTGATGCTTGTGGCACTGGACTGTGATCCCTGTGGAACTGAACTGTGACCCTGTGGGAGTGGACTGAGATCCCGGTGGGACTGGACTGAGATCCCTGTGGGACTGGACTGCTATTTCTATGGGACTGGATGTGACAAATGTGGGACTGGACTGTGATAGCTGTGGGACTGGACTGTGATCCCTGTGTGATTGGACTGTGACCCGTGTGGGACTGGACTGTGATTCCTGTAGGACTGAACTGTGACACCATGTGAGTGGACTGTTCACCCTGTGGGAGTGACTGTGATCCATGTGGGACTTGACTGTGATCTCTGTGGGACTGGACTATGACAACTGTGTAAAACGAATGTGATACCTGTGGGACTGGACTGTGGCTCCCGTAGGATTTTACTGTGATCCCTACGGGACTGGACTGTGATCGCTGTGGGATTGGAATGTGATACCTGTGGGACTGGACTGTGATACATTTGGGACTGGACTGTGATACCTGTGGGACTGGACTGCGACACCTGTGGGACTGGAATGTGACCCCTGTGGGACTGGACTCTGATCACTGTGGGACTGGACTATTATCCCTGTGGGACTGGACTCTGATCACTGTGGGAAGGACTGTGACCTCTGTGGGACTGAACTGCGATCCCTGAGGGACTGGAATGTGATCACTGTGGGAGTGGACTGTGATCCCTGTGGTACTCGACTGTGAACCCTGTGGGACTGGACTGTGATCCCTGTGGGACTGGACTGTGATCCCTGTGGAACTGGACTGTTATCCCTGTGGGACTGGACTTTGATCCCTGTGGAAGTGGACTGTGACCCCTGTGCGACTGGACTGTGACGCTGCGGGACTGGCCTGTGATCACCGTGGAACTGGACAATGATCCCTGTTCGACTGGGCTGTGTTCCCAGTGGAAATGTACTGTGATACCAGTGGTCCTGGACTGTGATCCCTGTGGAACTGGACTGTGATACCTGTGGGTCTTGCTGTGATCCCTGTGGGACGGGACTGTAATCCCTTTGGGACTGGACAGTGATCCCTGTGGGATTGTACTGTGATCCCTGGTGGACTGGACTGTGATCCCTGTGTGTTTGGACTGTGATCCCTGATGGATGGGACTGTGATCCCTGTGGGACTGGACTGTGATCCCTGTTGTACTGATCTATGACCACGCTTGTGACAGGACTGTGATGCTTGTGGCACTGGACTGTGATCCCTGTGGAACTGAACTGTGACCCTGTGGGAGTGGACTGAGATCCCGGTGGGACTGGACTGAGATCCCTGTGGGACTGGACTGATTTTTCTATGGGACTGGATGTGACAAATGTGGGACTGGACTGTGATACCTGTGGGACTGGACTGTGATCCCTGTAAGATTGGAAGGTGACCAGTGTGGGACTGGACTGTGATTCCTGTAGGACTGAACTGTGACACTATGTGAGTGGACTGTGAACCCTGTGGGAGTGACTGTGATCCATGTGGGACTGGACTGTGATCTCTGTGGGACTGGACTATGGCAAATGTGTAACTGGAATGTGATACCTGTGGGACTGGACTGTGTCTCCTGTAGGACTGACTTGTGTTCCCTGTGGGACTGGATTGTGATCTCTGTGGGACTCGACTGCGATCTCTGTGTGACTGGACTGTGATCGCTGTGGGCCTAGTCTGTGATTCCAGTGGGACTGGACTGACCGCTGTGGGACTGGACTGTGACCCCTGTGGGACTGGCCTGTGATCCCAGTGGGACTGGACTATGATCCCTGTTCAACTGTACTGTGATCCCTGTGGGATTTTAATGTGATCCATGTGGGACTGGACTGTGATCCCTGTGGGACTGGTCTGTGATTTCTGTGGGACTGGACGGTGATCGCTGTGGGACTCGACTGCGATCCCTGTGGTACTGGACTGTGAAATCTGTGGGACTAGACTGTGATCCCTGTGGGAATGGACTGAGATCCCTGTAGGACTGGACCGAGATCCCTGTGGGACAGGACTGTCATAGCTGTGGGACTGGACTGTTACAACTGTGCGACGGCACTGTGATACCTATGGGACTGGAATGTGATCCCAGTGTGACTGGACTTTGACCCCTGTGGGACTGGACATTGATCCCTGTGGGACTGGACTGTGAACCTTGTGGGAGTAGACTGTTGTCCCTGTGTAACTGAACTGTGATCCCAGTGAGACTGGACTGTGAACACTGTGGTTTGGACTGTTGTACCTGTGGGCCAGGACTGTGATCCCTGTGGGACGGGCCTGTGATCCCCGTGGGACTGGACAATGATCTCTGTTCGACTGGACTGTGGACACTGTGGGACTAGACTGTCATCTCTGTGGGACTGAACTGTGATACTTGTGGGACTGGACTGTGAACGCTGTGGGACTGGACTGTGATACCTGTGGGAGTGGAATGTGATCCCTGTGGGACTGGACTGTGAACGCTGTGGGACTGGACTGCGATACCTGTGGCACTGGATTGTGATCGCCGTGGGACTGGACTGTGATCCCAGTGGGAATGGACTGTGACCTCTGTGGGACTGGACTGTGATACCTGTGGGACTGGACTGTGATACCTGTGGGACTGGACTATGATCCTTTTGGGACTGGACTGTGATTACTGTGGGACTGGACTGTGATCGCGGTGTGACTGGACTATGTTACCTGTGGGACTAGACTGTGATCCCTGTGGGAGTGGACTGTGATCGCTATTTTACTCGTCTGAGAACACTGTGGGACTGGACTGTGATCCCTGTGAGACTGGACTTTGATCCCTGTGGGACTGGACTTTCATCACTGTGGGACAGGACTGTAATCCCTGTGAAACTGGACTGTGATCCCAGTGGGACAGGACTGTGGTCCCTGTTCGACTGGACTTTGATCCCTGTGGAACTGGACTGTGCTACCTGTGGGTCTGGACTGTGATCCCTGTGGGACTTGACTGTGATCCATTTGGGACTGGACTGTGATCGCTGTGAGACTGGACTGTGATCCTTATGGTACTGGACTGTGACCCCTGTGGGACTTGACTATGATACCTGTGGGACTGGACTTTGCACCCTGTGGTACTGGTCTATGAGCACGCTTGTGCCAGGACTGTGCTCCTTGTGGCAATGGACTGTGATCTCTGCTGGACTGAAATGTGATACACGCGTGAGTGGACTGTGATCCCTGTGGGAGTGGACTGTGATCCCTGTGGGATTGGACTGTGATCCCTGTGGGATTGTAGTGTGATCCATGTGGGACTGGACTGTGATCCCTGTGGAACTGGAATGTGATCCCTGTGGGACTGGACTGTGATCCCTGTGGGACTGGACTGTGATCGCTATGGGACTCGAATGCAATCCCTGTGGTACTGGCCTGTGAAATCTGTGGGACTAGACTGTGATCCCTGTGGGACTCGACTAAGATTCCTGTGGGACTGGACTGAGATCCCTGTGGGACTGGACTGTGATCATTATGCGACTGGTCTTTGATCCCTGTGGGCTGGACTGTGACACTTGTGGGAGTAGACTGTTGTCCCTGTGAAACTGGACTGTGATCCCTGTGAGACTGGACTGTCACCCCTGTGGGACAGGACTGTGACCCCTGCGGGACTGCACTGTGATCACTGTCGGTTGGACTGTCATACCTGTGGGACAGGAATGTGATTCACGTGGGACGGGCCTGTGATCCCCGTGGGACTGGACAATGATCGCTGTTCGAGTGGACTGTGAACACTTTGGGACTAGACTGTCATCTCTGTGGGACTGAACTGTGATACTTGTGACACTGGACTGTGACCCCTGTTGGACTGGACTGTATTCCCTGTGGGACATGACAGTGACACCTATGGTGCTGGACTTTAAACCTGTGTGATTGGACTGTGATCCCTGTGGGACTAGATTGTGAGCCCTGTGGGACTGGACTGTGATCCCTGTGGGACAGGACTGAGATCCTTGAGGGCCTGGACTGTGACCCCTGTGGGACTGGACTGTGATTCCTGTAGGACTGAACTGTGACACTGTGGGAGTGGACTGTGATCCCTGTGGGAGTGACTGGGATCCATGTGGGACTGGACTGTGATCTCTGTGGGACTGGACTATGACAACTGTGTAACTGGAATGTGATAACTGTGGAACTGGACAGTGATCGCTGTGGGACTGGACTGTGAACCCAGTGGGAATGGACTGTAACCTCTGTGGGATTGGACTGTGATACCTGTGGGACTGGACTGTGATACCTGAGGGACTGGATTATGATCCTCGTGGGACTGGACTGTGATCCCTGTGGGACTGGACTGTGATCCCTGTGGGACTGGACTATGATCCCTGTGGGACTGGACTGTGATCACTGTGGGACTGGACTGTTACCCCTGTGGGACTGAACTGCGATCCCTGAGGGACTGGAATGTGATCCCTGTAGGAGTGGACTGTGATCCCTGTGGTACTCGACTGTGAACGCTGTGGGACTGGACTGTGATCCCTGTGGGACTGGACTGTGATCCCTGTGGAACTGGACTGTAATCTCTGTGGGACTGGACTTTGATCCCTGTGGAACTGGACTGTGACCCCTGTTCGACTGGAATGTGTCCCTGCGGGACTGGCCTGTGATCCCAGTGGAACTGAACAATGATCCCTGTTCGACTGGACTGTGATCCCTGTGGAAATGGACTGTGATCCCTGAGGTTCTGGACTGTGATCCCTGTGGAACTGGACTGCGATACCTGTGGGTCTGGCTGGGATCCATGTGGGACGGGACTGTAATCCCTTTGGGACTGTATTGTGATCCCTGTTGGACTGGACTGTGATCCCTGTGGGACTGGACTGTGACCCCTGTGGGACTTGACTGTGATTCCTGTGGGACTGGACTGTGATCACTGTGGGATTGGACTGTGATCCTTGTGGGACTGGACTGTGATCCCTGTGGTACTGGTCTATGACCACGCTTGTGACAGGACTGTGATCCTTGTGGCACTGGACTGTGATCCCTGTGGAACTGAACTGTGAACCTGTGGGAGAGAACTGAGATCCCTGTGGGACTGGACTGAGATCCCTTGGGACTGGACTGCTATACATGTGAGACTGGACTGTGACAAATGTGGGACTAGACTGTGGTACCTGTGGGACTGGACTGTGATCCCAGTTGGACTGGACTGTGACCCTGTGGGACCAGACTGTTGTCCCTGTGGAACTGGACTCTGATCCTTGTGAGACTTGACTGTGACCCCTGTGGGACTGGACTGTGACCCCTGCTGGACTGGACAATGATACATGTTCGACTCGATTGTGAACACTGTGGGACTCGACTGTGATCCCTGTGGGACTTGACTGTGACCCCTGTGGAACTGGACTGTGATCTCTGAGGGACTGGACTGTGATCCCTGTGGGACTGGACTGTGATCGCTATGGGACTCGAATGCGATCCCTGTGGTACTGGCCTGTGAAATCTGTGGGACTAGACTGTGATCCCTGTGGGACTCGACTAAGATTCCTGTGGGACTGGACTGAGATCCCTGTGGGACTGGACTGTGATCATTATGCGACTGGTCTTTGATCCCTGTGGGCTGGACTGTGACACTTGTGGGAGTAGACTGTTGTCCCTGTGAAACTGGACTGTGATCCCTGTGAGACTGGACTGTGACCCCTGTGGGACAGGACTGTGACCCCTGCGGGACTGCACTGTGATCACTGTCGGTTGGACTGTCATACCTGTGGGACAGGACTGTGATTCACGTGGGACGGGCCTGTGATCCCCGTGGGACTGGACAATGATCGCTGTTCGAGTGGACTGTGAACACTTTGGGACTAGACTGTCATCTCTGTGGGACTGAACTGTGATACTTGTGACACTGGACTGTGACCCCTGTTGGACTGGACTGTATTCCCTGTGGGACATGACTGTGACACCTATGGTGCTGGACTTTAACCCTGTGTGATTGGACTGTGATCCCTGTGGGACTAGATTGTGAGCCCTGTGGGACTGGACTGTGATCCCTGTGGGACAGGACTGAGATCCTTGAGGGCCTGGACTGTGACCCCTGTGGGACTGGACTGTGATTCCTGTAGGACTGAACTGTGACACTGTGGGAGTGGACTGTGATCCCTGTGGGAGTGACTGGGATCCATGTGGGACTGGACTGTGATCTCTGTGGGACTGGACTATGACAACTGTGTAACTGGAATGTGATAACTGTGGATCTGGACAGTGATCGCTGTGGGACTGGACTGTGAACCCAGTGGGAATGGACTGTAACCTCTGTGGGACTGGACTGTGATACCTGTGGGACTGGACTGTGATACCTGAGGGACTGGATTGTGATCCTCGTGGGACTGGACTGTGATCCCTGTGGGACTGGACTGTGATCGCTGTGGGACTGGACTATGATCCGTGTGGGACTGGACTGTGATCACTGTGGGACTGGACTGTTACCCCTGTGAGACTGAACTGCAATCCCTGAGGGACTGGAATGTGATCCCTGTAGGAGTGGTCTGTGATCCCTGTGGTACTCGACTGTGAACGCTGTGGGACTGGACTGTGATCCCTGTGGGACTGGACTGTGATCCCTGTGGAACTGGACTGTAATCTCTGTGGGACTGGACTTTGATCCCTGTGGAACTGGACTGTGACCACTGTTCGACTGGAATGTGTCCCTGCGGGACTGGCCTGTGATCCCAGTGGAACTGGACAATGATCCCTGTTCGACTGGACTGTGACCCCTGTGGGACTTGTCTGTGATTCCTGTGGGACTGGACTGTGATCACTGTGGGATTGGACTGTGATCCTTGTGGGACTGGATGTGATCCCTCTGGTACTGGTCTATGACCACGCTTGTGACAGGACTGTGATCCTTGTGGCACTGGACTGTGATCCCTGTGGAACTGAACTGTGAACCTGTGGGAGAGAACTGAGATCCCTGTGGGACTGGACTGAGATCCCTTGGGACTGGACTGCTATACATTTGAGACTGGACTGTGACAAATGTGGGACTAGACTGTGGTACCTGTGGGACTGGACTGTGATCCCAGTTGGACTGGACTGTGACCCTGTGGGACCAGACTGTTGTCCCTGTGGAACTGGAATCTGATCCTTGTGAGACTTGACTGTGACCCCTGTGGGACTGGACTGTGACCCCTACTGGACTGGACAATGATACATGTTCGACTCGATTGTGAACACTGTGGGACTCGACTGTGATCCCTGTGGGACTTGACTGTGACCCCTGTGGAACTGGACTGTGATCTCTGAGGGACTGGACTGTGATCCCTGTGGGAGTCGACTGTGATCCCTGTGGGACTGGACTGTGATCTCTGTGGGACTGGACTGAGATCCATGTGCGACTGGACTGTCATACCTGTGGGTTTAGACTTTGATACCTGTGGGACTGGACTGTGAATCTTGTAGGACTGGACTGTGACCTTTGTGGGACTGGACTGTGATCCCAGTGGTACAGGACTGTGATCGCTGTGGGACTGGACTATGATACCTGTGGGACTGGAATGTGACCCCTGTGGGACTGGATTGTGACCCCTGTGGGACTGAACTGTGATCCACGAGTGAATGGACAGTGATCGCTGTGGGACTGGACTGTGATCCCTGTGGTATTGGACTGTGACCCCTCTGGAACTGGACTGTGATCCATGTGCGACTTGACTGTGACCCCTGTGGGACTGGACTGTGATCCTTGTGGGATTGTACTGTGATCCACGTTGCACTGCAATGTGATCCCTGTGGCACTGGACAGTGATTCCTGTGGGACTGGACTGTGATACCTGTGGGACTGGTCTGTGGGACTGAACTATGATACCTGTGGCACTGGACTATATTCACTGTGGGACTAGACTGTGACCCCTGTATGACTGAACTGCGATCCCTGAGGTACTGGACTGTGATCCCTGTGGGAGTGGCCTGTGATCCTTGTAGGTCTGGACTGTGGTCCCTGTGGGACTGGACTGTGAACTCTGTGGGACTGTACTTAGATCCATGTGGGACTGGACTGTCATACCTGTGGGACTGGACTGTGACAATTGGATGACTAGAGTTTGATACCTGTGGGACTGGACTGTGACTCCTGTGGGAGTGGACTGTGATCGCTGTGGGACATGACTGTGACACCTATGGTGCTGTACTTTTAACCCTGTGTAATTGGACTGTGATCCCTGTGGGACAGGACTGAGATCCTTGAGGGTCTGGACTGTGACCCCTGTGGGACTGGACTGTGATTCCTGTGGGACTGAACTGTGACACTGTGGGAGTGGACTGTGATCCCTGTGGGAGTGACTGTGATCCATGTGAGACTGGACTGTGATCTCTGTGGGACTGGACTATGACAACTGTGTAACTGGAATGTGATACCTGTGGAACTGGACAGTGATCGCTGTGGGACTGGACTGTGAACCCAGTGGGAATGGACTGTGACCTCTGTGGGACTGGACTGTGACTCCTGTGGGACTGGACTGTGATCACTGTGGGACTGAACTGCGATCCCTGAGGGACTGGAATGTGATCCCTGCAGGAGTGGACTGATATCCCTGTGGTACTCGACTTTGATCCCTGTGAGACTGGACTGTGATCACTGTGGGTTGGACTGTTGTACCTGTGGGAGAGGACTGTGATCCCTGTGGGACGGGCCTTTGATCCCCGTGGGACTGGACAATGATCCCTGTTCGACTGGACTGTGGACACTGTGGGACTAGACTGTCATCTCTGTGGGACTGAACTGTGATACTTGTGGGACTGGACTGTGACCCCTTTTAGACAGGACTGTAATCCCTGTGGGACATGACTGCGACACCTGTTGTGCTGGACTTTGACCCCTGTGTGATTGGCCTGTGAGCCCTGTGGGACTGAACTGTGATCCCTGTGGGAAAGGACTGAGATCCTTGAGGGCCTGGACTGTGAACCCTGAGGGACTGGACTGTGATTCCTGTAGGACTGAACTGTGACACTGTGGGAGTGGACTGTATTCCCTGTGGGACTGGACTGTGATCTCTGTGGGACTGGACTATGAAACTGTGTAACTGGAATGTGATACCTGTGGGACTGGACTGTGTCTCCTGTAGGACTGCACTGTGATTCCTGTGCGACTGGACAATGATCGCTGTGGGACTCGACTGCGAACCCTGTGGCACTGGATTGTGATCGCCGTGGGACTGGACTGTGATCCCAGTGGGAATGGACTGTGACATCTGTGGGACTAGACTGTGATACCTGTGGGACTGGACTGTGATACCTGTGGGACTGGACTATGATCCTTTTGGGACTGGACTGTGATTACTGTGGGACTGGACTGTGATCGCTGTGTGACTGGACTATGTTACCTGTGGGACTGGACTGTGATCACTGTGGGACTGGACTGTGACCCCTGTGGGACTAAACTGCGATACCTGAGGGACTGGAATGTGATCCCTGTGGGAGTGGACTGTGATCGCTATGTTACTCGTCTGTGAACCCTGTGGGACTGGACTGTGATCCCTGTGGGACTGGACTTTGTAACCTGTGGAACTGGACTTTGATCCCTGTGGGACAGGACTGTAATCCCTGTGAAACTGGACTGTGATCCCTGTAGGACAGGACTGTGGTCCCTGTTCGACTGGACAATGATCCCTGTTCGACTGGACTGTGCACACTGTGGGACTAGACTGTCATCTCTGTGGGACTGAACTGTGATACTTGTGGGACTGGACTGTGACCCCTTTTTGACTGGACTGTAATCCCTGTGGGACATGACTGTGACACCTGTTGTGCTGGACTTTGACCCCTGTGTGATTGGTCTGTGAACCCTGTCGGACTGGACTGTGAGCCCTGTGGGACTGGACTGTGATGCCTGTGGGAAAGGACAGGGTTCCTTGATTGCCTGGACTGTGAACCCTGAGGGACTGGACTGTGATTCCTGTAGGACTGAACTGTGACACTGTGGGAGTGGACTGTGATCCCTGTGGGACTGGACTGTGATCTCTGTGGGACTGGACTATGAAACTGTGTAACTGGAATGTGATACCTGTGGGACTGGACTGTGTCTCCTGTAGGACTGGACTGTGATCCCTGTGCTACTGGACAATGATCGCTGTGGGACTCGACTGCGATCCCTGTGGCACTGGATTGTGATCGCCGTGGGACTGGACTGTGATCGCAGTGCGAATGGACTGTGACCTCTGTGGGACTGGACTGTGATACCTGTGGGACTGTTATATGATCCTTTTGGGACTGGACTGTGATCACTGTGGGACTGGAAAGTGACCCCTGTGGGACTAAACTGCAATACCTGAGGGACTGGAATGTGATCCCTGTGGGAGTGGACTGAGATCGCTATGTTACTCGTCTGTGAACCCTGTGGGACTGGACTGTGATCCCTGTGGGACTGGACTTTGATCCCTGTGGGACTGGACTTTGATCCCTGTGGGACAGGACTGTAATCTCTGTGAAACTGGACTGTGATCCCTGTGGGACAGGACTGTGGTCCCTGTTCGACTGGACTTTGATCCCTGTGGAACTGGACTGTGATACATGTGGGTCTGGACTGTGATCCCTGTGGGACGGGACTGTGATCCATTTGGGACTGGACTGTGATCGCCGTGGGACTGGACTGTGATCCCTATTGTACTGGACTGTGACCCCTGTGGGACTTGACTATGATACCTGTGGGACTGGACTTTGCACCCTGTGGTACTGGTCTATGAGCACGCTTGTGACAGGACTGTGCTCGTTGTGGCAATGGACTGTGATCTCTGCTGGACTGAAATGTGATCCACGCGTGAGTGGACAGTGATCCCTGTGGGAGTGGACTGTGGTCCCCGTGGGATTGGACTGTGATCTCTGTGGGATTGCAGTGTGATCCATGTGGGACTGGACTGTGATCCCTGTGGAACTGGAATGTGATCCCTGTGGGACTGGACTGTGATCCCTGTGTTACTGGACTGTGATCGCTATGGGACTCGAATGTGATCTCTGTGGTACTGGCCTGTGAAATCTGTAATACCAGACTGTGATCCCTGTGGGACTCGACTAAGATCCCTTTGGGACTGGACTGAGATCCCTGTGGGACTGGACTGTGATCATTATGCGACTGGTCTTTGATCCCTGTGGGACTGGACTGTGACCCTTGTGGGAGTAGACTTTTGTCCCTGTGAAACTGGACTGTGATCCCTGTGAGACTGGACTGTGACCCCTGTGGGACAGGACTGTGACCCCTGCGGGACTGCACTGTGATCACTGTCGGTTGGACTGTCATACCTGTGGGACAGGACTGTGATTCACGTGGGACGGGCCTGTGATCCCCGTGGGACTGGACAATGATCGCTGTTCGAGTGAACTGTGAACACTTTGGGACTAGACTGTCATCTCTGTGGGACTGAACTGTGATACTTGTGACACTGGACTGTGACCCCTGTTGGACTGGACTGTAATCCCTGTGGGACATGACTGTGACACCTATGGTGCTGGACTTTTAACCCTGTGTGATTGGACTGTGATCCCTGTGGGACTAGACTGTGAGCCCTGTGGGACTGGACTGTGATCCCTGTGGGACAGGACTGAGATCCTTGAGCGTCTGGACTGTGACCCCTGTGGGACTGGACTGTGATTCCTGTAGGACTGAACTGTGACACTGTGGGAGTGGACTGTGACCCTGTGGGAGTGACTGTGATCCATGTGGGACTGGACTGTGATCTCTGTGGGACTGGACTATGACAACTGTGTAACTGGAATGTGATACCTGTGGAACTGGACAGTGATCGCTGTGGGACTGGACTGTGAACCCAGTGGGAATGGACTATAACCTCTGTGGGACTGGACTGTGATACCTGTGGGACTGGACTGTGATACCTGAGGGACTGGATTTTGATCCTCGTGGGACTGGACTGTGATCCCTTTGGGACTGTACTGTGATCGCTGTGGGACTGGACTATGATCCCTGTGGTACTGGACTGTGATCACTGTGGGACTGGACTGTTACCCCTGTGCGACTGAACTGCGATCCCTGAGGGACTGGAATGTGATCACTGTAGGAGTGGACTGTGATCCCTGTGGTACTCGACTGTGAACGCTGTGGGACTGGACTGTGATCCCTGTGGGACTGGACTGTGATCCCTGTGGAACTGGACTGTAATCTCTGTGGGACTGGACTTTGATCCCTGTGGAACTGGACTGTGACCCCTGTTCGACTGGAATGTGTCCCTGCGGGACTGGCCTGTGATCCCAGTGGAACTGGACAATGATCCCTGTTCGACTGGACTGTGATCCCTGTGGAAATGGACTGTGATCCCTGACGTTCTGGACTGTGATCCCTGTGGAACTGGATTGCGATACCTGTGGGTCTGGCTGGGATCCATGTGGGACGGGACTGTAATCCCTTTGGGACTGTACTGTGATCCCTGTTGGATTGGACTGTGATCCCTGTGGGACTGGACTGTGACCCCTGTGGGACTTGACTGTGATTCCTGTGGGACTGGACTGTGATCACTGTGGGATTGGACTGTGATCCTTGTGGAACTGGACTGTGATCCCTGTGGTACTGGTCTATGACCACGCTTGTGACAGGACTGTGATCCTTGTGGCACTGGACTGTGATCCCTGTGGAACTGAACTGTGAACCTGTGGGAGAGAACTGAGATCCCTGTGGGACTGGACTGAGATCACTTGGGACTGGACTGCTATACATGTGAGACTGGACTGTGACAAATGTGGGACTAGACTGTGGTACCTGTGGGACTGGACTGTGATCCCAGTTGGACTGGACTGTGACCCTGTGGGACCAGACTGTTGTCCCTGTGGAACTGGACTCTGATCCTTGTGAGACTTGACTGTGACCCCTGTGGGACTGGACTGTGACCCCTGCTGGACTGGACAATGATACATGTTCGACTCGATTGTGAACACTGTGGGACTCGACTGTGATCCCTGTGGGACTTGACTGTGACCCCTGTGGAACTGGACTGTGATCTCTGAGGGACTGGACTGTGATCCCTGTGGGAGTGGACTGTGATCCCTGTGGGACTGGACTGTGATCTCTGTGGGACTGGACTGAGATCCATGTGCGACTGGACTGTCATACCTGTGGGTTTAGACTTTGATACCTGTGGGACTGGACTGTGAATCTTGTAGGACTGGACTGTGACCTTTGTGGGACTGGACTGTGATCCCAGTGGTACTGGACTGTGATCGCTGTGGGACTGGACAATGATACCTGTGGGACTGGAATGTGACCCCTGTGGGACTGGATTGTGACCTCTGTGGGACTGAACTGTGATCCACGAGTGAATGGACTGTGATCGCTGTGGGACTGGACTGTGATCCCTGTGGTATTGGACTGTGACCCCTCTGGAACTGGACTGTGATCCATGTGCGACTTGACTGTGACCCCTGTGGGACTGGACTGTGATCCCTGTAGGACAGGACTGTGGTCCCTGTTCGACTGGACAATGATCCCTGTTCGACTGGACTGTGCACACTGTGGGACTAGACTGTCATCTCTGTGGGACTGAACTGTGATACTTGTGGGACTGGACTGTGACCCCTTTTTGACTGGACTGTAATCCCTGTGGGACATGACTGTGACACCTGTTGTGCTGGACTTTGACCCCTGTGTGATTGGTCTGTGAACCCTGTCGGACTGGACTGTGAGCCCTGTGGGACTGGACTGTGATGCCTGTGGGAAAGGACAGGGTTCCTTGATTGCCTGGACTGTGAACCCTGAGGGACTGGACTGTGATTCCTGTAGGACTGAACTGTGACACTGTGGGAGTGGACTGTGATCCCTGTGGGACTGGACTGTGATCTCTGTGGGACTGGACTATGAAACTGTGTAACTGTAATGTGATACCTGTGGGACTGGACTGTGTCTCCTGTAGGACTGGACTGTGATCCCTGTGCTACTGGACAATGATCGCTGTGGGACTCGACTGCGATCCCTGTGGCACTGGATTGTGATCGCCGTGGGACTGGACTGTGATCGCAGTGCGAATGGACTGTGACCTCTGTGGGACTGGACTGTGATACCTGTGGGACTGGACTGTGATACCTGTGGGACTGTTATATGATCCTTTTGGGACTGGACTGTGATCACTGTGGGACTGGAAAGTGACCCCTGTGGGACTAAACTGCAATACCTGAGGGACTTTGATGCCTGTGGGACTGGACTTTGATCCCTGTGGGACAGGACTGTAATCTCTGTGAAACTGGACTGTGATCCCTGTGGGATAGGATTGTGGTCCCTGTTCGACTGGACTTTGATCCCTGTGGAACTGGACTGTGATACCTGTGGGTCTGGACTGTGATCCCTGTGGGAAAGGACTGAGATCCTTGAGGGCCTGGACTGTGAACCCTGGGGGACTGGACTGTGATTCCTGTAGGACTGAACTGTGATCCCTGTGGAACTGGACTGTTATCTCTGTGGGACTGGACTTTGATCCCTGTGGAACTGGACTCTGACCCCTGTGCGACTCGATTGTGTCCCTGTGAGACTGGCCTGTGATCCCCGTGGAACTGGACAATGATCCCTGTTCGACTGGACTGTGATCCCTGAGGTTCTGGACTGTGATCCCTGTGGAACTGGACTGTGATACCTCTGGGTCTGGCTGGGATCCATGTGGGATGGGACTGTAATCCCTTTGGGACTGTACTGTGATCCCTGTGGGACTGGACTGTGATCCCTGTGGGACTGGACTGTGACCCCTGTGGGACTTGACTGATCCCTGTTTGACTGGACTGTGATCCCTGTGGGATTGGACTGTGATCCGTGTGGGACTGGACTGTGATCCCTGTGGTACTGGTCTATGAACACGCTTGTGACAGGACTGTGATCCTTGTGGCACTGGACTGTGATCCCTGTGGAACTGAACTGTGAACCTGTTGGAGAGAACTGAGATCCCAGTGGGACTGGACTGAGATCTCTTGGGACTGGACTGCTATACATGTGAGAATGGACTGTGATAAATGTGGGACTAGACTGTGTTACCTGTTGGACTGGACTGTGATCCCAGTTGGACTGGACTGTGACGCTGTCGGACCAGACTGTTGTCCCTGTGAAACTGGACTCTGATCCTTGTGAGACTTGACTGTGACCCCTGTGGGACTGGACTGTGACCCCTGCTGGACTGGACAATGATACATGTTCCACTCGACTGTGAACACTGTGGGACTCGACTGTGATCCCTGTGGGACTTGACTGTGACCCCTGTGGGACTGGACTGTGATCTCTGAGGGACTGGACTGTGATCCCTGTGGGAGTGGACTGTGATCCCTGTGGGACTGGACTGTGACCCCTGTGGGACTGGACTGGGATCTCTGTGGGACTGGACTGAGATCCATGTGCGACTGGACTGTCATACCTGTGGGTTTAGACTTTGATACCTGTGGGACTGGACTGTGAATCTTGTGGGACTGGACTGTGACCTTTGTGGGACTGGACTGTGATCCCAGTGGTACTGGACTGTGATCGCTGTGGGACTGGACTGTGATAACTGTGGGACTGAAATGTGACCCCTGTGGGACTGGATTGTGACCCCTGTGGGACTGAACTGTGATCCACGAGTGAATGGACTGTGATCTCTGTGGGACTGGACTGTGATCCCTGTGCTCTTGGACTGTGACCCCTGTGGAACTGGACTGTGATCCATGTGAGACTTGACTGTGACCCCTGTGGGACTGGACAATGATACATGTTCCACTCGACTGTGAACACTGTGGGACTCGACTGTGATCCCTGTGGGACTTGACTGTGACCCCTGTGGGACTGGACTGTGATCTCTGAGGGACTGGACTGTGATCCCTGTGGGAGTGGACTGTGATCCCTGTGGGACTGGACTGTGACCCCTGTGGGACTGGACTGGGATCTCTGTGGGACTGGACTGAGATCCATGTGCGACTGGACTGTCATACTTGTGGGTTTAGACTTTGATACCTGTGGGACTGGACTGTGAATCTTGTGGGACTGGACTGTGACCTTTGTGGGACTGGACTGTGATCCCAGTGGTACTGGACTGTGATCGCTGTGGGACTGGACTGTGATACCTGTGGGACTGGAATGTGACCCCTGTGGGACTGGATTGTGACCCCTGTGGGACTGAACTGTGATCCACGAGTGAATGGACTGTGATCTCTGTGGGACTGGACTCTGTTCCCTGTGGGACTGGACTGTGACCCCTGTGGGACTGGACTGGGATCTCTGTGGGACTGGACTGAGATCCATGTGCGACTGGACTGTGACCCCTGTGGGACTTGACTGATCCCTGTTTGACTGGACTGTGATCCCTGTGGGATTGGACTGTGATCCGTGTGGGACTGGACTGTGATCCCTGTGGTACTGGTCTATGAACACGCTTGTGACAGGACTGTGATCCTTGTGGCACTGGACTGTGATCCCTGTGGAACTGAACTGTGAACCTGTTGGAGAGAACTGAGATCCCAGTGGGACTGGACTGAGATCTCTTGGGACTGGACTGCTATACATGTGAGAATGGACTGTGATAAATGTGGGACTAGACTGTGTTACCTGTTGGACTGGACTGTGATCCCAGTTGGAATGGACTGTGACGCTGTCGGACCAGACTGTTGTCCCTGTGAAACTGGACTCTGATCCTTGTGAGACTTGACTGTGACCCCTGTGGGACTGGACTGTGACCCCTGCTGGACTGGACAATGATACATGTTCCACTCGACTGTGAACACTGTGGGACTCGACTGTGATCCCTGTGGGACTGGACTGTGATCTCTGAAGGACTGGACTGTGATCCCTGTGGGAGTGGACTGTGATCCCTGTGGGACTGGACTGTGACCCCTGTGGGACTGGACTGGGATCTCTGTGGGACTGGACTGAGATCCATGTGCGACTGGACTGTCATACCTGTGGGTTTAGACTTTGATACCTGTGGGACTGGACTGTGAATCTTGTGGGACTGGACTGTGACCTTTGTGGGACTGGACTGTGATCCCAGTGGTACTGGACTGTGATCGCTGTGGGACTGGACTGTGATAACTGTGGGACTGAAATGTGAACCCTGTGGGACTGGATTATGACCCCTGTGGGACTGAACTGTGATCCACGAGTGAATGGACTGTGATCTCTGTGGGACTGGACTGTGATCCCTGTGCTCTTGGACTGTGACCCCTGTGGAACTGGACTGTGATCCATGTGAGACTTGACTGTGACCCCTGTGGGACTGGACAATGATACATGTTCCACTCGACTGTGAACACTGTGGGACTCGACTGTGATCCCTGTGGGACTTGACTGTGACCCCTGTGGGACTGGACTGTGATCTCTGAGGGACTGGACTGTGATATCTGTGGGAGTGGACTGTGATCCCTGTGGGACTGGACTGTGACCCCTGTGGGACTGGACTGGGATCTCTGAGGGACTGGACTGAGATCCATGTGCGACTGGACTGTCATACTTGTGGGTTTAGACTTTGATACCTGTGGGACTGGACTGTGAATCTTGTGGGACTGGACTGTGACCTTTGTGGGACTGGACTGTGATCCCAGTAGTACTGGACTGTGATCGCTGTGGGACTGGACTGTGATAACTGTGGGACTGAAATGTGACCCCTGTGGGACTGGATTGTGACCCCTGTGGGACTGAACTGTGATCCACGAGTGAATGGACTGTGATCTCTGTGGGACTGGACTGTGATCCCTGTGGTCTTGGACTGTGACCCCTGTGGAACTGGACTGTGATCCATGTGAGACTTGACTGTGACCCCTGTGGGACTGGACTGTGATCCTTGTGGGATTGTACTGTGATCCATGTTGGACTGCAATGTGATCCCTGTGGCACTGGACAGTGATCCCTGTGGGACTGAACTATGATACCTGTGGCACTGGATTATGATCACTGTGGGACTGGACTGTGACCCCTGTGTGACTGAACTGCGATCCCTGAGGTACTGGACTGTGATCCCTGTGGGTGTGGCCTGTGATCCTTGTTGGTCTCGACTGTGGTCCCTGTGGGATTGGACTGTGAACTCTGTGGGACTGTACTGAGATCCATGTGGGACTGGACTGTCATACCTGTGGGACTGGACTGTGACTCCTGTGGGACTGGACTGTGATCGCTGTGGGACATGACTGTGACACCTATGGTGCTGGACTTTTAACCCTGTGTGATTGGACTCTGATCCCAGTGGGACAGGACTGAGATCCTTGATGGTCTGGACTGTGACCCCTGTGGGACTGGACTGTGATTCCTGTAGGACTGAACTGTGACACTGTGGGAGTGGACTGTGATCCCTGTGGGAGTGACTGTGATCCATGTGCGACTGGACTGTGATCTCTGTGGGACTGGACTATGACAACTGTGTAACGGGAATGTGATACCTGTGGAACTGGACAGTGATCGCTGTGGGACTGGACTGTGAACCCAGTGGGAATGGACTGTGACCTCTGTGGGACTGGACTGTGATACCTGTCGGACTGGACTGTGATACCTTAGGGACTGGATTGTGATCCTCGTGGGACTGGAGTGTGATCCCTGTGGGACTGGACTGTGATTTGCTGTGGGACTGGACTATGATCCCTGTGGGACTGGACTGTGATCACTGTGGGACTGGACTGCGACCCCTGTGAGACTGAACTGCGATCCCTGAGGGACTCGAATGTGATCCCTGTAGGAGTGGACTGTGATCCCTGTGGTACTCGACTGTGAACTCTGTGGGACTGGACTGTGATCCCTGTGGGACTGGACTGTGATCCCTGTGGAACTGGACTGTTATCTCTGTGGGAATGGACTTTGATCCCTGTGGAACTGGACTGTGACCCCTGTGCGACTGGATTGTGTCCCTGCGGGACTGGCCTGTGATCCCCGTGGAACTGGACAATCATCCCTGTTCGACTGGACTGTGATCCCTGTGGAAATGGACTGTGATCCCTGAGGTTCTGGACTGTGATCCCTGTGGAACTGGACTGCGATACCTGTGGGTCTGGCTGGGATCCATGTGGGACGGGACTGTAATCCCTTTGGGACTGTACTGTGATCCCTGTGGGACTGGACTGTGATCCCTGTGGGACTGGACTGTGACCCCTGTGGGACTTGACTGTGATTCCTGTGGGACTGGACTGTGATCGCTGTGGGATTGGACTGTGATCCTTGTGGGACTGGACTGTGATCCCTGTGGTACTGGTCTATGACCACGCTTGTGACAGGACTGTGATCCTTGTGGCACTGGACTGTGATCCCTGTGGAACTGAACTGTGAACCTGTGGGAGAGAACTGAGATCCCTGTGGGACTGGACTGAGATCCCTTGGGACTGGACAGCTATACATGTGAGACTGGACTGTGACAAATGTGGGACTAGACTGTGGTACCTGTGGGACTGGACTGTGATCCCAGTTGGACGGGACTGTGACCCTGGTGGGACCAGACTGTTGTCCCTGTGGAACTGGACTCTGATCCTTGTGAGACTTGACTGTGACCCCTGTGGGACTGGACTGTAACCCCTGCTGGACTGGACAATGATACATGTTCGACTCGATTGTGAACACTGTGGGACTCGACTGTGATCCCTGTGGGACTTGACTGTGACCCCTGTGGAACTGGACTGTGATCTCTGAGGGACTGGACTGTGATCCCTGTGGGAGTGGACTGTGATCCCTGTGGGACTGGACTGTGATCTCTGTTCGACTGGTCTGTGATCCCTGTGGAAATGGACTGTGATCCCTGAGGTTCTGGACTGTGATCCCTGTGCAACTGGACTGTGATACCTGTGGGTCTGGCTGGGATCCATGTGGGACGGGACTGTAATCCCTTTGGGACTGTACTGTGATCCCTGTGGGACTGGACT
The DNA here is from genome assembly GCF_044704955.1 of Pristiophorus japonicus. NCBI lineage: Eukaryota > Metazoa > Chordata > Chondrichthyes > Pristiophoridae > Pristiophorus > Pristiophorus japonicus. The sequence continues at coordinate 67,678,246 of NC_091999.1, forward strand.
GTGATCCCTGTGGGACTGGACTGTGACCCCTGTGGGACTTGACTGTGATTCCTGTGGGACTGGACTGTGATCCCAGTTGGACTGCACTGTGACCCTGGTGGGACCAGACTGTTGTCCCTGTGGAACTGGACTCTGATCCTTGTGAGACTTGACTGTGACCCCTGTGGGACTGGACTGTAACCCCTGCTGGACTGGACAATGATACATGTTCGACTCGATTGTGAACACTGTGGGACTCGACTGTGATCCCTGTGGGACTTGACTGTGATCCCTGTGGAACTGGACTGTGACCCCTGTGTGACTGGATTGTGACCCTGCGGGACTGGCCTGTGATCCCCGTGGAACTGGACAATGATCCCTGTTCGACTGGTCTGTGATCCCTGTGGAAATGGACTGTGATCCCTGAGGTTCTGGACTGTGATCCCTGTGCAACTGGACTGTGATACCTGTGGGTCTGGCTGGGATCCATGTGGGACGGGACTGTAATCCCTTTGGCACTGTACTGTGATCCCTGTGGGACTGGACTGTGATCCCTGTGGGACTGGACTGTGACCCCTGTGGGACTTGACTGTGATTCCTGTGGGACTGGACTGTGATCACTGTGGAATTGGACTGTGATCCTTGTGGGACTGGACTGTGATCCCTGTGGTACTGGTCTATGACCACGCTTGTGTCAGGACTGTGATCCTTGTGGCACTGGACTGTGATCGCTGTGGGACTGGACTGTGATAACTGTGGGACTGAAATGTGACCCCTGTGGGACTGGACTGTGACCCCTGCTGGACTGGACAATGATACATGTTCGACTCGATTGTGAACACTGTGGGACTTGACTGTGATCCCTGTGGGACTTGACTGTGACCCCTGTGGAACTGGACTGTGATCTCTGAGGGACTGGACTGTGATCCCTGTGGGAGTGGACTGTGATCCCTGTGGGACTGGACTGTGATCTCTGTGGGACTGGACTGAGATCCATGTGCGACTGGACTGTCATACCTGTGGGTTCAGACTTTGATACCTGTGGGACTGGACTGTGAATCTTGTAGGACTGGACTGTGACCTTTGTGGGAGTGGACTGTGATCCCAGTGGTACTGGACTGTGATCGCTGTGGGACTGGACTGCTATACATGTGAGACTGGACTGTGACAAATGTGGGACTAGACTGTGGTACCTGTGGGACTGGACTGTGATCCCAGTTGGACTGGACTGTGACCCTGTGGGACCAGACTGTTGTCCCTGTGGAACTGGACTCTGATCCTTGTGAGACTTGACTGTGACCCCTGTGGGACTGGACTGTGACCCCTGCTGGACTGGACAATGATACATGTTCGACTCGATTGTGAACACTGTGGGACTCGACTGTGATCCCTGTGGGACTTGACTGTGACCCCTGTGGAACTGGACTGTGATCTCTGAGGGACTGGACTGTGATCCCTGTGGGAGTCGACTGTGATCCCTGTGGGACTGGACTGTGATCTCTGTGGACTGGACTGAGATCCATGTGCGACTGGACTGTCATACCTGTGGGTTTAGACTTTGATACCTGTGGGACTGGACTGTGAATCTTGTAGGACTGCACTGTGACCTTTGTGGGACTGGACTGTGATCCCAGTGGTACTGGACTGTGATCGCTGTGGGACTGGACTATGATACCTGTGGGACTGGAATGTGACCCCTGTGGGACTGGATTGTGACCTCTGTGGGACTGAACTGTGATCCACGAGTGAATGGACTGTGATCGCTGTGGGACTGGACTGTGATCCCTGTGGTATTGGACTGTGACCCCTCTGGAACTGGACTGTGATCCATGTGCGACTTGACTGTGACCCCTGTGGGACTGGACTGTGATCCTTGTGGGATTGTACTGTGATCCACGTTGCACTGCAATGTGATCCCTGTGGCACTGGACAGTGATTCCTGTGGGACTGGACTGTGATACCTGTGGGACTGGTCTGTGGGACTGAACTATGATACCTGTGGCACTGGACTATAATCACTGTGGGACTAGACTGTGACCCCTGTATGACTGAACTGCGATCCCTGAGGTACTGGACTGTGATCCCTGTGGGAGTGGCCTGTGATCCTTGTAGGTCTGGACTGTGGTCCCTGTGGGAATGGACTGTGAACTCTGTGGGACTGTACTTCGATCCATGTGGGACTGGAATGTCATACCTGTGGGACTGGACTGTGACAATTTGAGGACTAGAGTTTGATACCTGTGGGACTGGACTGTGACTCCTGTGGGACTGGACTGTGATCGCTGTGGGACATGACTGTGACACCTATGGTGCTGTACTTTTAACCCTGTGTGATTGGACTGTGATCCCTGTGGGACTAGACTGTGAGCCCTGTGGGACTGGACTGTGATCCCTGTGGGACATGACTGAGATCCTTGAGGGTCTGGACTGTGACCCCTGTGGGACTGGACTGTGATTCCTGTAGGACTGAACTGTGACACTGTGGGAGTGGACTGTAATCCCTGTGGGAGTGACTGTGATCCATGTGAGACTGGACTGTGATCTCTGTGGGACTGGACTATGACAACTGTGTAACTGGAATGTGATACCTGTGGAACTGGACAGTGATCGCTGTGGGACTGGACTGTGAACCCAGTGGGAATGGACTGTGACCTCTGTGGGACTGGACTGTGATACCTGTGGGACTGGACTGTGATACCTGAGGGACTGGATTGTGATCCTCGTGGGACTGGAGTGTGATCCCTGTGGGACTGGACTGTGATTTGCTGTGGAACTGGACTATGATCCCTGTGGGACTGGACTGTGATCACTGTGGGACTGGACTTTGACCCCTGTGGGACTGAACTGCGATCCCTGAGGGACTGGAATGTGATCCCTGCAGGAGTGGACTGATATCCCTGTGGTACTCGACTTTGATCCCTGTGAGACTGGACTGTGATCACTGTGGGTTGGACTGTTGTACCTATGGGAGAGGACTGTGATCCCTGTGGGACGGGCCTGTGATCCCCGTGGGACTGGACATTGATCCCTGGTCGACTGGACTGTGGACACTGTGGGACTAGACTGTCATCTCTGTGGGACTGAACTGTGATACTTGTGGGACTGGACTGTGACCCCTTTTAGACTGGACTGTAATCCCTGTGGGACATGACTGCGACACCTGTTGTGCTGGACTTTGACCCCTGTGTGATTGGCCTGTGAACCCTGTGGAACTGGACTGTGAACCCTGTGGGACTGAACTGTGATCCCTGTGGGAAAGGACTGAGATCCTTGAGGGCCTGGACTGTGAACCCTGAGGGACTGGACTGTGATTCCTGTAGGACTGAACTGTGACACTGTGGGAGTGGACTGTGATCCCTGTGGGACAGGACTGTGATCTCTGTGGGACTGGACTATGAAACTGTGTAACTGGAATGTGATACCTGTGGGACTGGACTGTGTCTCCTGTAGGACTGCACTGTGATCCCTGTGCGACTGGACAATGATCGCTGTGGGACTCGACTGCGAACCCTGTGGCACTGGATTGTGATCGCCGTGGGACTGGACTGTGATCCCAGTGGGAATGGACTGTGACATCTGTGGGACTAGACTGTGATACCTGTGGGACTGGACTGTGATACCTGTGGGACTGGACTATGATCCTTTTGGGACTGGACTGTGATTACTGTGGGACTGGACTGTGATCGCTGTGTGACTGGACTATGTTACCTGTGGGACTGGACTGTGATCACTGTGGGACTGGACTGTGACCCCTGTGGGACTAAACTGCGATACCTGAGGGACTGGAATGTGATCCCTGTGGGAGTGGACTGTGATCGCTATGTTACTCGTCTGTGAACCCTGTGGGACTGGACTGTGATCCCTGTGGGACTGGACTTTGTAACCTGTGGAACTGGACTTTGATCCCTGTGGGACAGGACTGTAATCCCTGTGAAACTGGACTGTGATCCCTGTAGGACAGGACTGTGGTCCCTGTTCGACTGGACAATGATCCCTGTTCGACTGGACTGTGCACACTGTGGGACTAGACTGTCATCTCTGTGGGACTGAACTGTGATACTTGTGGGACTGGACTGTGACCCCTTTTTGACTGGACTGTAATCCCTGTGGGACATGACTGTGACACCTGTTGTGCTGGACTTTGACCCCTGTGTGATTGGTCTGTGAACCCTGTCGGACTGGACTGTGAGCCCTGTGGGACTGGACTGTGATGCCTGTGGGAAAGGACAGGGTTCCTTGATTGCCTGGACTGTGAACCCTGAGGGACTGGACTGTGATTCCTGTAGGACTGAACTGTGACACTGTGGGAGTGGACTGTGATCCCTGTGGGACTGGACTGTGATCTCTGTTGGACTGGACTATGAAACTGTGTAACTGGAATGTGATACCTGTGGGACTGGACTGTGTCTCCTGTAGGACTGGACTGTGATCCCTGTGCTACTGGACAATGATCGCTGTGGGACTCGACTGCGATCCCTGTGGCACTGGATTGTGATCGCCGTGGGACTGGACTGTGATCGCAGTGCGAATGGACTGTGACCTCTGTGGGACTGGACTGTGATACCTGTGGGACTGGACTGTGATACCTGTGGGACTGTTATATGATCCTTTTGGGACTGGACTGTGATCACTGTGGGACTGGAAAGTGACCCCTGTGGGACTAAACTGCAATACCTGAGGGACTTTGATCCCTGTGGGACTGGACTTTGATCCCTGTGGGACAGGACTGTAATCTCTGTGAAACTGGAGTGTGATCCCTGTGGGACAGGATTGTGGTCCCTGTTCGACTGGACTTTGATCCCTGTGGAACTGGACTGTGATACCTGTGGGTCTGGACTGTGATCCCTGTGGGAAAGGACTGAGATCCTTGAGGGCCTGGACTGTGAACCCTGGGGGACTGGACTGTGATTCCTGTAGGACTGAACTGTGATCCCTGTGGAACTGGACTGTTATCTCTGTGGGACTGGACTTTGATCCCTGTGGAACTGGACTCTGACCCCTGTGCGACTCGATTGTGTCCCTGTGAGACTGGCCTGTGATCCCCGTGGAACTGGACAATGATCCCTGTTCGACTGGACTGTGATCCCTGAGGTTCTGGACTGTGATCCCTGTGGAACTGGACTGTGATACCTCTGGGTCTGGCTGGGATCCATGTGGGATGGGACTGTAATCCCTTTGGGACTGTACTGTGATCCCTGTGGGACTGGACTGTGATCCCTGTGGGACTGGACTGTGACCCCTGTGGGACTTGACTGATCCCTGTTTGACTGGACTGTGATCCCTGTGGGATTGGACTGTGATCCGTGTGGGACTGGACTGTGATCCCTGTGGTACTGGTCTATGAACACGCTTGTGACAGGACTGTGATCCTTGTGGCACTGGACTGTGATCCCTGTGGAACTGAACTGTGAACCTGTTGGAGAGAACTGAGATCCCAGTGGGACTGGACTGAGATCTCTTGGGACTGGACTGCTATACATGTGAGAATGGACTGTGATAAATGTGGGACTAGACTGTGTTACCTGTTGGACTGGACTGTGATCCCAGTTGGACTGGACTGTGACGCTGTCGGACCAGACTGTTGTCCCTGTGAAACTGGACTCTGATCCTTGTGAGACTTGACTGTGACCCCTGTGGGACTGGACTGTGATCCCAGTGGTACTGGACTGTGATCGCTGTGGGACTGGAGTGTGATACCTGTGGGACTGGAATGTGACCCCTGTGGGACTGGATTGTGACCCCTGTGGGACTGAACTGTGATCCACGAGTGAATGGACTGTGATCTCTGTGGGACTGGACTCTGTTCCCTGTGGTATTGGACTGTGACCCCTCTGGAACTGGACTGTGATCCATGTGCGACTTGATTGTGACCCCTGTGGGACTGGACTGTGATCCTTGTGGGATTGTACTGTGATCCATGTTGGACTGCAATGTGATCCCTGTGGCACTGGACAGTGATCCATGTGGGACTGGAGTGTGATACTTGTGGGACTGGTCTGTGGGACTGAACTATGATACCTGTGGCACTGGACTATAATCACTGTGGGACTAGACTGTGACCCCTGTGTGACTGAACTGCGATCCCTGAGGTACTGGACTGTGATCCCTGTGGGAGTGGCCTGTGATCCTTGTAGGTCTGGACTGTGGTCCCTGTTGGACTGGACTGTGAACTCTGTGGGACTGTACTGAGATCCATGTGGGACTGGACTGTCATACCTGTGGGATTGGACTGTGACAATTGGAGGACTAGAGTTTGATACCTGTGGGACTGGACTGTGACTCCTGTGGGACTGGACTGTGATCGCTGTGGGACATGACTGTGACACCTATGGTGTTGGACTTTTAACCCTGTGTGATTGGACTGTGATCCCTGTGGGACTAGACTGTGAGCCCTGTGGGACTGGACTGTGATCCCTGAGGGACAGGACTGAGATCCTTGAGGGTCTGGACTGTGACCCCTGTGGGACTGGACTGTGATTCCTGTAGGACTGAACTGTGACACTGTGGGAGTGGACTGTGATCCCTGTGGGAGTGACTGTGATCCATGTGAGATTGGACTGTGATTTCTGTGGGACTGGACTATGACAACTGTGTAACTGGAATGTGATACCTGTGGAACTGGACAGTGATCGATGTGGGACTGGACTGTGAACCCAGTGGGAATGGACTGTGACCTCTGTTGGACTGGACTGTGATACCTGTGGGACTGGACTGTGATACCTGAGGGACTGGATTGTGATCCTCGTGGGACTGGAGTGTGATCCCTGTGGGACTGGACTGTGATTTTCTGTGGGACTGGACTATGATCCCTGTGGGACTGGACTGTGATCACTGTGGGACTGGACTTTGACCCCTGTGGGACTGAACTGCGATCCCTGAGGGACTGGAATGTGATCCCTGCAGTAGTGGACTGATATCGCTGTGGTACTCGACTGTGATCCCTGTGAGACTGGACTGTGATCACTGTGGGTTGGACTGTTGTACCTGTGGGAGAGGACAGTGATCCCTGTGGGACGGGCCTGTGATCCCCGTGGGACTGGACAATGATCCCTGTTCGACTGGACTGTGGACACTGTGGGACTAGACTGTCATCTCTGTGGGACTGAACTGTGATACTTGTGGGACTGGACTGTGACCCCTTTTAGACTGGACTGTAATCCCTGTGGGACATGACTGTGACACCTGTTGTGCTGGACTTTGACCCCTGTGTGATTGGCCTGTGAACCCTGTGGGACTGGACTGTGAGTCTTGTGGGACTGAACTGTGATCCCTGTGGGAAAGGACTGAGATCCTTGAGGGCCTGGACTGTGAACCCTGAGGGACTGGACTGTGATTCCTGTAGGACTGAACTGTGACACTGTGGGAGTGGACTGTGTCTCCTGTAGGACTGGACTGTGATTCCTGTGCGACTGGACAATGATCGCTGTGGGACTCGACTGCGATCCCTGTGGCACTGGATTGTGATCGCCGTGGGACTGGACTGTGATCCCAGTGGGAATGGACTTTGACCTCTGTGGGACTGGACTGTGATACATGTGGGACTGGACTGTGATACCTGTGGGACTGGACTATGATCCTTTTGGGACTGGACTGTGATTACTGTGGGACTGGACTGTGATCGCTGTGTGACTGGACTATGTTACCTGTGGGACTGGACTGTGATCACTGTGGGACTGGACTGTGACCCCTGTGGGACTAAACTGCGATACCTGAGGGACTGGAATGTGATCCCTGTGGGAGTGGACTGTGATCGCTATGTTACTCGTCTGTGAACCCTGTGGGACTGGACTGTGATCCCTGTGGGACTGGACTTTGATCCCTGTGGGACTGGACTTTGATCCCTGTGGGACAGGACTGTAATCCCTGTGAAACTGGACTGTGATCCCTGTAGGACAGGACTGTGGTCCCTGTTCGACTGGACAATGAACCCTGTTCGACTGGACTGTGCACACTGTGGGACTAGACTGTCATCTCTGTGGGACTGAACTGTGATACTTGTGGGACTGGACTGTGACCCCTTTTTGAATGGACTGTAATCTCTGTGGGACATGACTGTGACACCTGTTGTGCTGGACTTTGACCCCTGTGTGATTGGCCTGTGAACCCTGTAGGACTGGACTGTGAGCCCTGTGGGACTGGACTGTGATCCCTGTGGGAAAGGACAGGGATCCTTGATTGCCTGGACTGTGAACCCTGAGGGACTGGACTGTGATTCCTGTAGGACTGAACTGTGACACTGTGGGAGTGGACTGTGATCCCTGTGGGACTGGACTGTGATCTCTGTGGGACTGGACTATGAAACTGTGTAACTGGAATGTGATACCTGTGGGACTGGCCTGTGAACCCTGTAGGACTGGACTGTGAGCCCTGTGGGACTGGACTGTGATCCCTGTGGGAAAGGACAGGGATCCTTGATTGCCTGGACTGTGAACCCTGAGGGACTGGACTGTGATTCCTGTAGGACTGAACTGTGACACTGTGGGAGTGGACTGTGATCCCTGTGCTACTGGACAATGATCGCTGTGGGACTAGACTGCGATCCCTGTGGCACTGGATTGTGATCGCCGTGGGACTGGACTGTGATCGCAGTGCGAATGGACTGTGACCTCTGTGGGACTGGACTGTGATACCTGTGGGACTGGACTGTGATACCTGTGGGACTGTTGTATGATCCTTTTGGGACTGGACTGTGATTACTGTGGGACTGGACTGTGATCGCTGTGTGACTGGACTATGTTACCTGTGGGACTGGACAGTGATCACTGTGGGACTGGACTGTGACCCCTGTGGGACTAAACTGCGATACCTGAGGGACTGGAATGTGATCCCTGTGGGAGTGGACTGTGATCGCTATGTTACTCGTCTGTGAACCCTGTGGGACTGGACTGTGATTCCTGTGGGACTGGACTTTGATCCCTGTGGGACTGGACTTTGCGCCCTGTGGGACAGGACTGTAATCCCTGTGAAACTGGACTGTGATCCCTGTGGGACAGGACTGTGGTCCCTGTTCGACTGGACTTTGATCCCTGTGGAACTGGACTGTGATACCTGTGGGTCTGGACTGTGATCCCTGTGGGACGGGACTTTGATCCATTTGGGACTGGACTTTGATCGCTGTGGGACTGGACTGTGATCCCTATGGTACTGGACTGTGACCCCTGTGGGACTTGACTATGATACCTGTGGGACTGGACTTTGCACCCTGTGGTACTAGTCTATGAGCACGCTTGTGACAGGACTGTGCTCCTTGTGGCAATGGACTGTGATCTCTGCTGGACTGAAATGTGATCTACGCGTGAGTGGACTGTGATCCCTGTGGAAGTGGACTGTGATCCCTGTGGGATTGGACTGTGATCTCTGTGGGATTGTAGTGTGATCCATGTGGGACTGGACTGTGATCCCTGTGGAACTGGAATGTGATCCCTGTGGGACTGGACTGTGATCCCTGTGTTACTGGACTGTGATCGCTATGGGACTCGAATGCGATCCCTGTGGTACTGCCCTGTGAAATCTGTGGGACTAGACTGTGATCCCTGTGGGACTCGACTAAGATCCCTGTGGGACTGGACTGAGATCCCTGTGGGACTGGACTGTGATCATTATGCGACTGGTCTTTGATCCCTGTGGGACTGGACTGTGACCCTTGTGGGAGTAGACTTTTGTCCCTGTGAAACTGGACTGTGATCCCTGTGAGACTGGACTGTGACCCCTGTGGAACAGGACTGTGACCCCTGCGGGACTGCACTGTGATCACTGTCGGTTGGACTGTCATACCTGTGGGACAGGACTGTGATTCACGTGGGACGGGCCTGTGATCCTCGTGGGACTGGACAATGATCGCTGTTCGAGTGAACTGTGAACACTTTGGGACTAGACTGTCATCTCTGTGGGACTGAACTGTGATACTTGTGACGCTGGACTGTGACCCCTGTTGGACTGGACTGTAATCCCTGTGGGACATGACTGTGACACCTATGGTGCTGGACTTTTAACCTGTGTGATTGGACTGTGATCCCTGTGGGACTAGACTGTGAGCCCTGTGGGACTGGAATGTGATCCCTGTGGGACAGGACTGAGATCCTTGAGGGTCTGGACAGTGACCCCTGTGGGACTGGACTGTGATTCCTGTAGGACTGAACTGTGACACTGTGGGAGTGGACTGTGACCCTGTGGGAGTGACTGTGATCCATGTGGGAATGGACTGTGATCTCTGTGGGACTGGACTATGACAACTGTGTAACTGGAATGTGATACCTGTGGAACTGGACAGTGATCGCTGTGGGACTGGACTGTGAACCCAGTGGGAATGGACTATAACCTCTGTGGGACTGGACTGTGATACCTGTGGGACTGGACTGTGACCCCTGTTGGACTGGACTGTGACCCTGGTGGGACTGGACTGTGATCCCTGTTGGACAGGACTGTGATACCTGTGGGAATGGACTGTGATCCCTCTTGGACAGGACTGTGACCTCTGTGGGACTGGACTGTGATCCCTGTGGGACAGGACTGTGAATCCTGTGGGATTGGTCTGTGATCGCGGTGGGACTGGACAATGATCCCAGTGGGACTGGACTGTGATCCCTGTGGGATATGAGTGAGACCCCTGAGGGACTGGACTATGATCCCTGTGGGACAGGACTGTGATCCCTGTGGCACTGGTCTGTAATCACTGTGGGACTGGACAATGAACCCTGTGGGACTGGACTGTGATCCCTGAGGGACTGGACAGTGCTCCCTGTGGAACTGGACTGTGATACCTGTTGGTCTGGTCTGTGATCCCTGTGGTTTGGCATCTGACCCCTGAGGGACTGGTCTGTGATCTCGGTGGGACTCGACAATTATCCCTGTGGGACTGGACTGTGATCAATGTGGGACTGGACTGTGATCCATGTGGGACGGGAATGTGATCCCTGTGGGACTGGCGTGTGATCCCTGTGGGACTGGTCTGTGACGCCTGTGGGATTGGACTGTTATCCCTGTGGGACTTGACTGTGACCCCAGTTGGACTGGACTGTGACCCCGGTGGGACTGGACTGTGATCGCTGTGGGACTGCACTGTGACCCCTGTGGGACGGGAGTTTGACACCTGTGGAATTGAACTGCGACCCCTGTGGGACTGGGCTGTGATCTCTGTGGGACTCGACTGCAATCCCTGTTGGACTGGACTGTGATTCCTGTGGGACTGGACTGTGATCCCTGTTGGACAGGACTGTGATCCCTGTGGGATTGGACTATAATTCCTGTGTGACTGGACAATTATCACCGTGGGACTGGACTGCGATCCCTGTGTGACTGGACTGTGATCCATGTGTGACGGGAATGTGATCCCTGTGGGACTGGACTGTGATCCCTGTGGGACTGGACTGTGATCCCTGAGTGACTGGGGTGTGATCCTGTGGGATTGGACTGTGATTCCTGTGGGATTGGACTATGATCCATGTGGGACTGGACTGTAATCCCTGTTGGGACTGGATTGTGATCCCTGTGGGCTTGGCTGTGACTCCTGAGGGACTGGACTGTGATCCCGGTGGGACTGGACTTGTTGCCAGTGGGACTGGATTGTGACCCCTGTGTGTCTGGACTCTGATATCTGTGGTACTGGACTTTATTCAATGTGGGAATGGACTGTGATCCATGTGGGACTGGACACTGATCCTTGTGCGACAGGACTGCAATCCCTGTGGGACGGGAGTTTGACCCCTGTGGAACTGAACTGCGACCCCTGTGGGACTGGGCTGTGATCTCTGTGGGACTCGACTGCGATCCCTGTTGGACTGGACTGTGATTCCTGTGGGACTGGACTGTGATCCCTGTTGGACAGGACTGTGATCCCTGTGGGACTGGACTATAATCCCTGTGTGACTGGACAATTATCCCCGTGGGACTGGACTGAGATCCCTGTGTGACTGGACTGTGATCCATGTGTGACGGGAATGTGATCCCTGTGGGACTGGACTGTGATCCCTGTGGGACTGGACTGTGATCACTGAGTGACTGGGGTGTGATCCTATGGGTTTGGACTGTGATTCCTGAGGGATTGGACTATGATCCATGTGGGACTGGACTGTAATCCCTGTTGGGACTGGATTGTGATCCCTGTGGGCTTGACTGTGACCCCTGAGGGACTGGACTGTGATCCCGGTGGGACTGGATTGTGACCCCTGTGTGTCTGGACTCTGATATCTGTGGGACTTGACTTTATTCAATGTGGGAATGGACTGTGATCCATGTGGGACTGGACACTGATCCTTGTGCGACAGGACTGTAATCCCTGTTGGGACTTGATTGTGATCCCTGTGGGCTTGACTGTGACCTCTGTGGGACTGGACTGTGATCCCGGTGAGACTGGACTTTGTTGCCTGTGGGACTGGATTGTGACCCCTGTGTGTCTGGATTGTGATATCTGTGGGACTGGACATTATTAAATGTGGGAATGGACTGTGATCTATGTGGGACTGGACACTGATCCCTGTGGGACAGGACTGTGATTCCTGTGGTCTGGACGGTGATCCCTGTGGGACAGGCCTGTTACCCCTGAGGAACTGGACTCTGATACCTGTGGGACTGGTCTGTGATCCCCGTGGGACTGGACAATGTTCCCTGTTGAACTGGACTCTGATCCCTGAGGGACTGGACTGTGACCACTGTGGGACTGGACTGTGATCCCTGTGGGACAGGACTGTGATTCCTTTGCGACTGGTCTGCGATCCCCGTGGGACTGGACAATGATCCCAGTGGGACTGGACTGTGATCCCTGTGGGTCTGGACTGTGATCCCTGTGGGACTGGACTGTGATCCCTGAGGGACAGGGCAGTGATCCCTGAGGAACTGAACTGTGATCCTGTGGGTCTGGACTGTGAACCCTGCGGGACTTGACTCTGACCCCTATGGGACTGGTCTTTGAACTCCGTGGGACTCGACAATTATCCCTGTGGGACTGGACTGTGATCCATGTGGGACTGGACTGTGAACCATGTGAGACGGGAATGTGATCCATGTGGGACTGGACTTTGATCCCTGCGGGACTGGACTGTGATCACTGAGGAACTGGGGTGTGATCCCTGTGGGACTGGTCTGTGAACCCTGTGGGATTGGACTGTGATCCCTGTGGGACTTGACTGTGACCCCTGTTGGACTGGACTGTGACCCTGGTGGGACTGGACTGTGATCCCTGTTGGACAGGACTGTCATCCCTGTCGGAATGGATGTGATCCCTGTTGGACAGGACTGTGACCTCTGTGGGACTGGACTGTGATCCCTGTGGGACAGGACTGTGAATCCTGTGGGATTGGTCTGTGATCGCCGTGGGACTGGACAATGATCCCAGTGGGACTGGACTGTGATCCCTGTGGGATATGAGTGAGACCCCTGAGGGACTGGACTGTGATCCCTGTGGGACAGGACTGTGATCCCTGTGGGACTGGACTGTGATCCCTGTGGGACTGTACAATGATCCCTGTGGGACTGGACTGTGATCCATGAGGGACTTGACAGTGATCCCTGTGGAATTGGACTGTGATACCTGTGGGTCTGGACTGTGATCCCTATGGGGATGGACTCTGACCCCTGTGGGACTGGTCTGTGATCTCCGTGGGACTCGACAATTATTCCTGTGGGACTGGACTGTGATTCATGTGGGACTGGACTGTGATCCATGTGGGACGGGAATGTGATCCTTGTGGGACTGGACTTTGATCCCTGCGGGACTGGACTGTGATCTCTGAGGTACTGGCGTGTGATCCCTGTGGGACTGGTCTGTGTCCCCTGTTGGACTGGACTGTGACCCCGGAGGGACTGGACTGTGATCACTGTTGGACTGCACTGTGACCCGTGTAGGACTGGACTGTGATCTCCGTGGGACACGACAATTATTCCTGTGGGACTGGACTGTGATCCATGTGGGACTGGACTGTGATCCATGTGAGACGGGAATGTGATCCATGTGGGACTGGACTTTGATCCCTGCGGGACTGGACTGTGATCACAGAGTTACTGGGGTGTGATCCCTGTGGGACTGGTCTGTGACCCCTGTGGGATTGGACTGTGATCCCTGTGGGACTTGACTGTGACCCCTGTTGGACTGGACTGTGACCCTGGTTGGACTGGACTGTGATCCCAGTGGGACAAGAATGTGATCCCTCTGGGACTGGACTGTGATCGCTGAGGGACTAGACTTTGATCTCTGTGGGATTGGACTATGATCTTTGAATTACTGCACTGTGATCCCTGTGGAACTAGACTGTAGTACCTCTGGGTCTGGACTGTGATCCCTTTGGGACTGGATTGTGATCACTGTGGGACTGGACTGTGATCCCTGCGGGACTGGACTGTGATCCCTGTGGGACTGGACTGCAATCCCTCTGGGATCGGAGTTTGACCCCTGTGGGACTGAACTGCGACCCCTGTGGGACAGGACTGCCAACCCTGTGGGATTCGACTGCGACCCCTGTGGGACTGGACGGCGATCCCTGTTGGACTGCACTTTGACACCTGTGGGATTGGACTGTGATCTCTGTGGGACGGCACTGTGATCGCTGTGGGACAGGACTGTGATCCCTGTGGTACTGGACTGTTACCACATTTGGGCTGGACTATGAACCCTGTGGGACTGGGGAGTGATCCATGTGTGACTGGACTGTGACCCCTGTGGTCCCGGAATGTGATACCTGTGGGACTGGACTGTGAACCCTGTGGTACTGGACTGTGATCTCTCTGGGACTGGACTGTGATCCCTGTGGGACTAAACTGCGATCTCTGTGGGACTGGACTTTGATCCCTGAGGAACTGGACTGTGATCCCTGTGGGACTGGACGGTGATCCCTGAAGAACTTACTTTGATCACTTTGGGACTGGACTGTGATCAGTGTGCGACTGGACTGTGATCCCTGTGGGATTAAACCGTGCCCACTGTGTTACTGGACTGTTATTCCTGTGGGACTGGACTGTGATCCCTCTGGGACTGGACTGTGACCCCTGTGGGACTGGGCTGTGATCCCAATGGGACAGGAATGTGATCCCTGTGGGATTGGACTGTGAATCCTGTGGAACTAGACTGTGATCTCTGTGGGACTGGATTGTGATTCCCCTGTGGGACTGGACTGTGATCCGTGTGGGACTGGACTGTGAACTCTGTGGGACTGGACTGTGATCTCTGTGGGACTGAATAGTGATACCTGTGGGATTTGACTGTGACTGCTGAGGGACTGGACTGTTACCCCTTTGGGACTGGACTGTGACCCCTGTGGGACAGTAATGTGATCCCTGTTGGACTGCACTGTGATCCCTGTGGGACTAGATTGTGATTCCCCTGTGGGACTGGTCTGTGATCCCTGTGGGACTGGACTGCGACCCCTGTGGTACTGGACTGTGACCCCTGTGGGACTGGTCTGTGATCCCCGTGGGACTGTGCTATGAAGCCTGTGGGACTGGACTATGATCCCTGAGGGATTGGACTGTGATCCATGTTGAACTGGACTGTGATACCTGTGGGTCTGGACTTTGATCCCTGTGGGACGGGACTCTGATGCCTTTGGGACTGGCTGTGATACCTGTGAGACTTGGCTGTGATTCTTGTGGGACTCAAGTGCAACCACTGTGGGACCGGAGTTTGACCCCTGTGTGACTCAACTGCGACCCCTGTGGGACTGGCATGTGATCCCTGTGGGATTCGATTGCGATCCCTGTGGGACTGGACTGTGATCTCTGTGGGACTGGACTGTGATCCCTATGCGACTGGAGTGTGACCCCTGTGGGACTGGACTGTTACTCCTGTGGGACTGGACTGTCATCCCTGTGGGGTTGGACTGTGACCGCTTTGGGATTGGACTGTGATCTCTGTGGGACTAAACTGTGATTCCTGTGGAACTGGACTGTGATCCCTGTGGAACTGGACTGTGATCGCTGAGGGTATGGACCTGATCCCTGTGGGATTGGACTGTGATCCCTGAGGTACTGCACTATGATCCCTGTGGGATTTGAATGTGATCCCTGTGGTACTGGACTGTGACCCTTTGGGACTGGACTGTGACCCCTGTGGGACGGGGCTGTGATGCCAGTATGACAGGAATGTGCTCACTGTGGGACATGACTGTGATCTCTGTGGGACTGCATGGTGATACCTATGGGATTGGACTGTGACCCCTGTGGGACTGGACTCTGACCCCTGTGGGGCTGGACTGTGATCTCTGTGGGACTGGATTGTGATACCTGTGGATTGGACTGTGACGCTTGTAGGACTGGACTGTTACCACTTTGGGAGTGGACTGTGACCCCTTATGGACAGTAATGTGATCCCTGTGGGACTACATTGTGATCTCTGTGGGACTGGATTGGGATCCTCTGTGGCATAGGACTGTGATCCCTGTGGGACTGGACTGCGACCCCTGCGGGACTGGACTGTGACTCCTGTGGGACTGGACTGTCATCCCTGTGGGACTGGACTGTGATCCCTGTGGGACTGGACTGCAATCAGTGTGGGACTGTGCAATGAAGCCTGTGGGAATGGACTGTGATCCCTGAGGGATTGGACTGTGATCCATGTTGAACTGGACTGTGATACCTGTGGGTCTGGTCTGTGATCCCTGTGGGACAGGACTGTGATCCCTTTGGGATTGGGCTGTGATCCCTGTGAGACTGGGCTGTGCTTCTTGTGGAACAGGCCTGCAATCACTGTGGGACCGGAGTTTGAGCCCTGTGGTACTGAACTGCGACCTCTGTGGGACTGGCCTGTGATCCCTGTGGGATTCGATTGTGATTCCTGTGGGATTAGACTGTGATCCCTGTGGGACTGGACTGTGATCCCTATGTGACTGGACTGTGACCACTGTGGAACTGGACTGTCATCCTGTGGGGTTGGACTGTGACCCCTGTGGGACAGGACTGTGATCCTTGTGGAACTGGACTATGAACCCTGTGGGACTGGGGAGTGATCCATGTGGGACTGGACTGTGACCCCTGTGGGCCCGGAATGTGATACTTGTGGGACTGGACTGTGAACCCTGTGGTACTGGACTGTGATCTCTCTGGGACTGGACTGTGATCCCTGTGGCACTAAACTGCGATCTCTGTGGGACTGGACTTTGATCCCTGAGGAACTGGACTGTGATCCCTGTGGGACTGGACGGTGATCCTTGAAGAACTTACTTTGATCACTGTGGGATTGGACTGTGATTAGTGTGCGACTGCACTGTGATCCCTGTGGGATTAAAAAGTGCCCCCTGTGCGACAGGACTGCGGTCCCTGTGGGAATGAAAAGCAATCCCTGTGAGATTGACTGTAACCTATGTGGGAATGGACAGTTATCCCTGTGGAACTGGTCTGTGATCCCTGTGGCAGAGGACTGTGATACCTGTGGGAACAGACGGTGATCCCTGTGGGACGTATGTGAACCCTGTGGAACGGGAATGTGATTCTTGAGGCGCTGGAATGTGCTACCTGTGGGACTGGACCGTGATCCCTGTGGGAATGGACTGTGATCCCAGTGGGACTGGGGTGTGATCCCTGTGGGACAGGACTGTGATCCCTGTGGCACAGGACTGTGATCCCTGAGTTGCTGGACTGTTATTCCTGTGGGACTGGACTGTGATCGCTGAGGGATTGGACTGTGAACCCTGTGGAACTAGACTGTGATCCCTGTGGGACTGGACTGTGATCCCTGTGGGACTGGACTGTGATCTCTCTGGGACTGGATAGTGATACCTGTGGGATTTGACTGTGACTGCTGAGGGACTGGACTGTTACCCCTTTGGACTGGACTGTGACACCTGTGGGACAGTAATGTGATCCCTGTTGGACTGCACTGTGATCTCTGTGGGACTAGATTGTGATTCCCCTGTGGGACTGGACTGTGATCCCTGTGGGACTGGACTGCGACCCCTGTGGTACTGGACTGTGACCCCTGTGGGACTGGACTGTGATCCCCGTGGGACTGGACTGTGATCCCTGTGCGACTGGTCTGCGATCCCCGTGGGACTGGGCTATGAAGCCTGTGGGACTGGACTGTGATCCCTGAGGGATTGGACTGTGATCCATGTTGAACTGGACTGTGATACCTGTGGGTCTGGACTTTGATCCCTGTGGGACGGGACTGTGATCCGTTTGGGACTGGCTGTGATACCTGTGAGACTGGGCTGTGATTCTTGTGGGACTCAAGTGCATCCACTGTGGGACCGGAGTTTGACCCCTGTGTGACTCAACTGCGACCCCTGTGGGACTGGCCTGTTATCCCTGTGGGATTCGATTGCGATCCCTGTGGGACTGGACTGTGATCTCTATGGGACTGGACTGTGATCCCTATGCGACTGGAGTGTGACCCCTGTGGGACTGGACTGTTACTCCTGTGGGAATGGACTGCCTTTCCCTGTGCGGTTGGACTGTAACCGCTTTGGGATTGGACTGTGATCTCTGTGGGACTAAACTGTGATTCCTGTGGAACTGGACTGTGATCCCTATGCGGCTGGACTGTGACCTCTGTGGGACTGGAATGTCATCCTGTGGGGTTGGACTGTGACCCCTGTGGGATTGGACTGTGATCTCTGTGGGACTAAACTGTGATCCCGGTGGAACTGGACTGTGATCCCTGTGGGACAGGACTGTGATCCTTGTGGAACTGGACTATGAACCCTGTGGGACTAGGGAGTGATCCATGTGGGACTGGACTGTGACCCCTGTGGTCCCGGAATGTGATACCTGTGGGACTGGACTGTGAACCCTGTGGTACTGGACTGTGATCTCTCTGGGACTGGACTGTGATCCCTGTGGGACTAAACTGCGATCTCTGTGGGACTGGACTTTGATCCCTGAGGAACTGGACTGTGATCCCTGTGGGACTGGACGGTGATCCCTGAAGAACTTACTTTGATCACTGTGGGACTGGACTGTGATCAGTGTGCGACTGGACTGTGATCCCTGTGGGATTAAACAGTGCCCCCTATGCGACAGGACTGCGGACTCTGTGGGAATGAAAAGCAATCCCTGTGAGATTTGACTGTAACCTATGTGGGAATGGACAGTGATCCCTGTGGAACTGGTCTGTTATCCCTGTGGCAGAGGACTGTGATACCTGTGGGACCGGACGGTGATCCCTGTGGGACTGGACTGTGAACCCTGTGGTACTGGACTGTGATCTCTCTGGGACAGGACTGTGATCCCTGTGGGACTAAACTGCGATCTCTGTGGGACTGGACTTTGATCCCTGAGGAACTGGACTGTGATCCCTGTGGGACTGGACGGTGATCCCTGAAGAACTTACTTTGATCACTGTGGGACTGGACTGTGATCAGTGTGCGACTGGACTGTGATCCCTGTGGGATTAAACAGTGCCCCCTATGCGACAGGACTGCGGTCCCTGTGGGAATGAAAAGCAATCCCTGTGAGATTAGACTGTAACCTATGTGGGAATGGACAGTGATCCCTGTGGAACTGGTCTGTTATCCCTGTGGCAGAGGACTGTGATACCTGTGGGACCGGACGGTGATCCCTGTGGGAATGTCTGTGAACCCTGTGGAACGGGAATGTGATTCTTGAGGCGCTGGAATGTGCTACCTGTGGGACTGGACTGTGATCCCTGTGGGAATGGACTGTGATCCTGGTGGGACTGGAGTGTGATCCCTGTGGGACAGGACTGTGATCCCTGTAGCACAGGACTGTGATCCCTGTGTTACTGGACTGTTATTCCTGTGGGACTGGACTGTGATTCTTGTGCGACTGGACTTTGATCCCTGTGGTACAGGACTGTGCCCCTCTGGGCCTGGACTATGACCCCTGTGGGACTGGGCGGTGATCCCAATGGGACAGGAATGTGATCCCTGTGGGAATGGACTGTGATCGCTGTAGGACTGGACTGTGATCCCTGTGAGATTGGACTGTGATCGCTGAGGGATTGGACTGTGAAACCTGTGGAACTAGACTGTGATCTCTGTGGGACTGGATTGTGATTCACCTGTGGGACTGGACTGTGATACCTGTGGGACTGGACTGCGACCCCTGTGGTACTGGACTGTGACCCCTGTGGGACTGGACTGTGATCCCTGTGGGACTGGACTGTGATCCCTGTGCGACTGGTCTGTGATCCCCGTGGGACTGGGCTATGAAGCCTGTGGGACTGGACTGTGATCCCTGAGGGATTGGACTGTGATCCATGTTGAACTGGACTGTGATACCTGTGGGTCTGGACTTTGATCCCTGTGGGACGGGACTGTGATCCCTTTGTGACTGGCTGTGATACCTGTGAGACTGAGCTGTGATTCTTGTGAGACTCAAGTGCAACCACTGTGGGACCGGAGTTTGACCCCTGTGTTACTCAATTGCGACCCCTGTGGGACTGGCCTGTGATCCCTGTGGGATTCGATTGCGATCCCTGTGGGACTGGACTGTGATCTCTATGGGACTGGACTGTGATCCCTATGCGACTGGAGTGTGACCCCTGTGCGACTGGACTGTTACTCCTGTGGGACTGGACTGCGATCTGTTTGCGACTGGACTGTGATCCCTGTGTTACTGGACTGTTATTCCTGTGGGACTGGACTGTGATCCCTGTGGGACTGGAATTTGATCCCTGTGGTACTGGACTGTGACCCCTGTGGGACATGACTGTGACCCCTGTGGGACTGGGCTGTGATCCCAATGGGACAGGAATGTGATCCCTGTGGGACAGGACTGTGATCGCTGAGGGACTGGACTATGATCCTGTGGGATTGTACTGTGATCCCTGAGGGATTGGACTATGATACATGTGGAACTAGACTGTGATCTCTGTGGGACTGGATTGTGATTCCCCTGTGGGACTGGACTGTGATCCCTGTGCGAATGGACTGTGATCCCTGTGGGACTCGACTGTGATCTCTGTGGGACTGGATAGTGATACCTGTGGGACTGGATAGTGATACCTGTGGGATTTGACTGTGACTGCTGAGGGACTGGACTGTTACCCCTTTGGGACTGGACTGTGACCCCTGTGGGACAGTAATGTGATCCCTGTTGGACTGCACTGTGATCTCTGTGGGACTAGATTGTGATTCACCTGTGGGACTGGACTGTGATCCCTGTGGAACAGCACTGTGATGCCTGTGTTACTGGACTATGATTCCTGTCGGATTGGACTGTGATCGCTATGCTACTGGACTGTGACCCTGTGGGACTGGACTGTGATCCGTGTGGTACAGGACTGTGACCTCTGTGGGACTGGGCTGAGATCCCAGTGGGACTGGACTGTGACCCCTGTGGGATTGGACTGTGACCCCTGTGGGACTGGACTGCGATCTCTGTGGGACTGGACTGTAATCCCTGTTGGACAGAGCTGTGATCCCTGTGGAACTGGACTTTGACACCTGTGGTATTGGATTGTGATCCCTGCGGGACTGCACTGTGATCCCTGCGGAATTGGACTGTCATCCCTACGGTACTGGACTGTGATCCCTGTTGGACTTAACTGTGACACCTGTGGGACTTGACTGTGATCGCTGTGGGACTGGACTGTGATCCCTGTGGAACTGCACTGTGATCGCTGCGGGACTGCTCTGTGATCCCTGTGGGACTTGACTGTGATCGCTGTGGGACTGGACTGTGATCCCTGTGGAACTGCACTGTGATCGCTGCGGGACTGAGCTGTAAGCCCAGTGGCACCGGACTTTGATCCCTGTGGGACTGGATTGCGATCTCTTTGGGACTGGACTGTGACCCCTGAGGGACTGGACTGTTACCGCAGTGGGACGGGACTTTGATCCCTGCGGGACTGGACTGTGATCCCTGTGCGACTGAACTGCGACACCTGCGCGACATGACTGTTATCCCTGTGGGACTGGTCTGTGAAGTCTGTGGGTCATGACTGTGATCCCTGTGGGACTGGATAGTGATACCTGTTGGATTAGACTATGACTGCTGTGGGATTGGACTGTTGCCCTTTTGGGACTGGACTGTGACCCCTGTGGGACAGTAATGTGATAGCTGTGGGACTGGACTGCGACCCCTGTGGAATTGGAATGTGACCCTTGTGGGACTGAAAAGTGATCCCTTTGGGACTGGACTGTGATCCCTGTTGGACTGGTCTATGATCCCCGTGGGACTGAGCAATGAAGCCTGTGGGACTGGACTGTGATCCCTGAGGGATTGGACTGTGATCCATGTTGAACTGGACTGTGATACCTGTGGGTCTGGACTGTGATCCCTGTGGGTCGGGACTGTGATCCCTTTGGGACTGGGCAGTGATCCCTGTGAGACTGGGCTGTGATTCTTGTGGGACTTGACTGCAACCACTGTGGGACCGGAGGATGACCCCTGTGTGACTGAACTGCGACCCCTGTGGGACTGGCCTGTTATCCCTGTGGGATTCGAATGCGATCCTGTGGGACTGGACTTTGGTCCCTGTGGGACTGGAGTGTGATCCCTGTTGGACATTACTCTGATACCTGTGGGACAGGACTGTGATCCCTGTGTTGCTGGACTGTTATTCCTGTGGGACTGGACTGTGATCCCTGTGGGACTGGACTTTGATCCCTGTGGTACTGGACTGTGACCCCTCTGGGCCTGGACCGTGACCCCTGTGGGACTGGGCTGTGATCCCAATGGGACAGGAATGTGATCCCTGTGGGACTATACTGTGATCGCTGAGGGACTGGACTGTGATCCCTGTGGGATTGGACTGTGATCCCTGAGGGATTGGACTGTGAATCCTGTGGAACTAGACTGTGATCTCTGTGGGACTGGATTGTGATTCCCCTGTGGGACTGGACTGTGATCCCTGTGGGACTGGACTGTGATCCGTGTGGGACTGGACTGTGATCTCTGTGGGACTGGGTAGTGATACCTGTGGGATTTGACTGTGACTGCTGAGGGACTGGACTGTTACCCCTTTGGGACTGGACTGTGACCCCTGTGGGACAGTAATGTGATCCCTTTTGGACTGCACTGTGATCTCTGTGGGACTATATTGTGATTCCCCTGTGGGACTGGTCTGTGATCCCTGTGGGACTGGACTGCGACACCTGTGGGACTGGACTGTGACCCCTGTGGGACTGGTCTGTGATCCCCGTGGGACTGGGCTATGAAGCCTGTGGGACTGGACTGTGATCCCTGAGGGATTGGACTGTGATCCATGTTGAACTGGACTCTGATATCTGTGGGTCTGGACTTTGATCCCTGTGGGACGGAACGGTGATGCCTTTGGGACTGGCTGTGATACCTATGAGACTTGGCTGTGATTCTTGTGGGACTCATGTGCAACCGCTGTGGGACCGGAGTTTGACACCTGTTTGACTCAACTGCGACCCCTGTGGGACTGGCATGTGATCCCTGTGGGATTCGATTGCGATCCCTGTGGGACTGGACTGTGATCTATATGGGACTGGACTGTGATCCCTATGCGACTGGATTGTGACCCCTGTGGGACTGGACTGTTACTCCTGTGGGACTGGACTGTCATCCCTGTGGGGTTGGACTGTGACCGCTTTGGGATTGGACTGTGATCTCTGTGGAACTAAACTGTGATTCCTGTGAAACTGGACTGTGATCCCTGTGGAACTGGACTGTGATCGCTGAGGGTATGGACCTGATCCCTTTGGGATTGGACTGTGATCCCTGAGGTACTGCACTATGATCCCTGTGGGACTGGACTGTGATCCCTGTGGTACTGGACTGTGACCGTTTGGGACTGGACTGTGACCCCTGTGGGACGGGGCTGTGATGCCAGTATGACAGGAATGTGCTCACTGTGGGACTTGACTGTGATCTCTGTGGGACTACATTGTGATACCTATGGGATTGGACTGTGACCCCTGTGGGACTGCACTCTGACCCCTGTGGGACTGGACTGTGATCTCTGTGGGACTGGATTGTGATACCTGTGGATTGGACTGTGACCCTTGTAGGACTGGACTGTTACCACTTTGGGACTGGACTGTGACCCCTTTTGGACAGTAATGTGATCCCTGTGGGACTACATTGTGATCTCTGTGGGACTGGATTGGGATCCCCTGTGGCATCGGACTGTGATCCCTGTGGGACTGGACTGCGACCCCTGCGGGACTGGACTGTGACTCCTGTGGGACTGGACTGTCATCCCTGTGGGACTGGACTGTCATCCCTGTGGGACTGGACTGCAATCAGTGTGGGACTGTGCAATGAAGCCTGTGGGAATGGACTGTGATCCCTGAGGGATTGGACTGTGATCCATGTTGAACAGGACTGTGATACCTGTGGGTCTGGTCTGTGATCCCTGTGGGACAGGACTGTGATCCCTTTGGGACTGGGCTGTGATCCCTGTGAGACTGGGCTGTGCTTCTTGTGGGACAGGCCTGCAATCACTGTGGGACCGGAGTTTGACCCCTGTGGTACTGAACTGCGACCTCTGTGGGACTGGCCTGTGATCCGTGTGGGTTTCGATTGTGATTCCTGTGGGATTAGACTGTGATCCCTGTGGGACTGGACTGTAGTCTCTATGGGACTGGACTGTGATCCCTATGCGACTGGACTGTGACCCCTGTTGGACTGGACGGTCATCCTGTGGGGTTGGACTGTGACCCCTGTGGGTTTGGACTGTGATCTCTGTGGGACTAAACTGTGATCCCTGTGGGATTGGTGTGTGATCGCTGTGGGACAGGACTTTGATCCCTGTGGGACTGGACTGTGATGCCTGTATTACTGGACTGTGATTCCTGTGGGACTGGACTGTGATCGCTGTGGTACTGGAGTGTGACCCCTGTGGGACTGGACTGTGATCCCTGTGGGACTGGACTGTGACCCCTGTGGGACTGGACTGTAATCCCTGTGGGACAGAACGGTGATCTCTGTGGAACTGGACTTTGACACCTTTGGGATTGGACGGTGATTCCTGCCGGACTGCAATGTTATCACTCTGGAACTGGACTGTGAACCCTGCGGGACTGGACTGTGATCCCTGTGGTACAGGACTGTGACTCCTGTGGGACTGGGCTGTGATCCCAGTGGGACTGGACTGTGACCCCTGTGGGACTGGACTGTGACCCCTGTGGGACTGGGCTGTGAATCCAGTGGGACTGGACTGTAACCATGTGGGACTGGACTGTGATCCCGATGGTACAGGACTGTGACCCCTGAGAGATAGGCCTGTGACTCAAGTGGGACTGGGCTGTGATCCCAGTGGGACCGGACTGTGATCCCTGTGTGACAGAACTGTGACCGCTGTGGGATTGGACTGTGACCCATGTGGGACTGGGCTGTGATCCCAGTGGGACTGGACTGTGACCCCTGTGGGACTGGATTGTGACCCCTGTGGGACTGGGCTGTGAGCCCAGTGGGACTGGACTGTGATCCCTGAGGCACTGGACTGTGATCCCTGTGGGACTTAACTGTGACACCTGTGCGACTTGACTGTGATCCCTGTGGGACTGGAGTGTGATCCCTGTGGAACTGGACTTTGATCCCTGTGAGACTGCACTGTGATCCCTGTGGAACTGGACTGTGATCCCTGTGTGAGAGGACTATGACCCCTGTGGGACTGGACTGTGACCCCTGTGGGACTGGACTGTTACCGCAGTGGGACCGGACTGTGATTGCTGTGGGACTGGATTCGATCCCTGTGGAACTGGACTTTGACAGCTGTGGGATTGGACTGTGATCCCTGTGGGACTGCACGGTGATGACTGTGGAACTGGACTGTGATCCCTTTGGGACTGGACTGCGATCCCTGTGGGACTGCACTGTGATGTCTGTGGGACTGGATTCTGATTCCCCTGTGGGACTGGACTGTGATGTCTGTGGGACTGGACTGCGACCCCTGTGGGACTGGACTTTGACCCCTGTGGGACTGGACTGTAATCCCTGTGGGACAGAACGGTGATCCCTGTGGAACTGGACTTTGACACCTTTGGGATTGGACGGTGATCCCTGCGGGACTGCAATATTATCACTCTGGAACTGGACTGTGATCCCTGCGGGACTGGACTGTGATCCCTCTGGGACTTAACTGTGACACCTGTGCGACTTGACTGTGATCCCTGTGGGACTGGACTGTGATCCCTGTGGAACTGGACTGTGATCCCTGTGGGACTGCACAGTGATCCCTGTGGAACTGGACTGTGACCCCTGTGGGACTGGACTGTTACCGCAGTGGGACCGGACTGTGATTCCTGTGGGACTGGACTGTGATTCCTGTGGAACTGGACTTTGAAACCTGTGTGATTGGACTGTGTTCCCTGTGGGACTGCACAGTGATGACTGGAACTGGACTGTGATCCCTGCGGGACTGGACTGTGATCCCTGTGGGACTGAACTGTGACACCTGTGTGACATGACTGTTATCCCTCTGGGACTGGACTGTGATCCCTTTGGGACTGGACTGTGATCTCTTTGGACTGCACTGTGATCTCTGTGGGACAGGATTGTGATTCCCCTCTGTGACTGGACTGTGATCCCTGTGGGACTGGACTGCGACCCCTGTGAGACTGGACTGTGACCCCTGTGGGACTGGACTGTGATCCATTTGGGACTGGACTGTGATCCCTGTGCGACTGGTCTGTGATCTCCGTGGGACTGGGCAATGAAACCTGTGGGACTGGACTGTGATCCATGTGGGAATGAACTGTGACACCTGTGGGACTGGGCTGTGATCCCAGTGGGACCGGACTGTGATCCCTGTGGGACAGAACTGTGACCCCTGTGGGATTGGACTGTGACTCCTGTGGGACTGGGCTGTGAGCCCAGTGGGACTGGACTGTGACCCCTGTGGGACTGGACTGCGATCTCTGTGGGACTGGACTGTGATCCCGATGCGACTGGACTGTGACCCCTGTGGGACAGGGCTGTTACCGGAGTGGGACCGGACTGTAATCCCTGTGGGACAGAACTGTGATCCCTGTGGAACTGGACTTTGACACATGTGGGATTGGAAGGTGATCCCTGCGCGACTGCCCTGTTATCCGTGTGGAACTGGACTGTGATCCCTGCGGGACTGGACTGTGATCCCTGTGGGACTTAACTGTGACACCTGTTCG
The DNA here is from genome assembly GCF_044704955.1 of Pristiophorus japonicus. NCBI lineage: Eukaryota > Metazoa > Chordata > Chondrichthyes > Pristiophoridae > Pristiophorus > Pristiophorus japonicus. Next base: position 67,705,191 of record NC_091999.1, read on the forward strand.
AAATGACTGTGATCCTTGTGGGACTGGAGTGTGATCCCTGTGGAACTGGACTTTGATCCCTGTGGGACTGTACTGTGATCCCTGTGGAACTGGACTGTGATCCCTGTGTGAGAGGACTATGACCCCTGTGGGACTGGAATGTGACCCCTGTGGGACTGGACTGTAATCCCTGCGGGACAGAACGGTGATCCCTGTGGAACTGGACTTTGACACCTGTGGGATTGGACGGTGATCCCTGCGGGACTGCAATGTTATCACTCTGGAACTGGACTGTGATCCCTGCGGGACTGGTCTGTGATCCCTGTGGGACGTAACTGTGACACCTGTGCGACTTGACTGTGATCCCTGTGGGACTGGACTGCGATCCCTGTGGGACTGCACTGTGATGTCTATGGAACTGATTGTGATTCCGCTGTGGGACTGGACTGTGATGTCTGTGGGACTGGACTGCGACCCCTGTGGGACTGGACTGTGACCCCTGTGGGACTGGACTGTAATCCCTGTGGGACAGAACGGTGATCCCTGTGGAACTGGACTTTGACACCTTTGGGATTGGACGGTGATCCCTGCGGGACTGCAATGTTATCACTCTGGAACTGGACTGTGATCCCTGTGGGACTTAACTGTGACAACTGTGCGACTTGACTGTGATCCCTGTGGGACTGGACTGTGATCCCTGTGGAACTGGACTGTGATCCCTGTGGGACTGCACAGTGATCCCTGTGGAACTGTACTGCGATCCCTGTGGGAGAGAACTGTGACCCATGTGGGACTGGACTGTGACCCCTGTGGGACTGGCCTGTTACCGCAGTGGGACCGGACTGTGATTCCTGTGGGACTGGACTGTGATCCCTGTGGAACTGGACTTTGACACCTGTGTGATTGGACTGTGATCCCTGTGGGACTGCACAGTGATGACTGGAACTGGACTGTGATCCCTGCGGGACTGGACAGTGATCCCTGTGGGACTGAACTGTGACACCTGTGGGACATGACTGTTATCCCTCTGGGACTGGACTGTGATCCCTTTGGGACTGGACTGTGATCTCTTTGGACTGCACTGTGATCTCTGTGGGACTGGATTGTGATTCCCCTGTGTGACTGGACTGCGATCCCTGTGGGACTGGACTGCGACCCCTGTGAGACTGGACTGTGACCCCTGTGGGACTGGACTGTGATCCCTTTGGGACTGGACTGTGATCCCTGTGCGACTGGTCTGTGATCTCCGTGGGACTGGGCAATGAAACCTGTGGGACTGGACTGTGATCCATGTGGGACTGAACTGTGACTCATGTGGGACTGGGCTATGATCCCAGTGGGACCGGACTGTGATCCCTGTGGGACAGAACAGTGACCACTGTGGGATTGGACTGTGACCTCTGTGGGACTGGGCTGTGATCCCAGTGGGACTGGACTGTGACCCCTGTGGGACTGGATTGTGACCACTGTGGGACTGGGCTGTGAGCCCAGTGGGACTGGTCTGTGACCCCTGTGGGACTGGGCTGCGATCTCTGTGGGACTGGACTGTGATCCCGATGCGACTGGACTGTTACCCCTGTCGGACAGGGCTGTGACCGCACTGGGACCTGATTGTAATCCCTGTGGGACAGAACTGTGATCCCTGTGGAACTGGACTTTGACACATGTGGGATTGGAATGTGATCCCTGCGCGACTGCGCTGTTATCCGTGTGGAACTGGACTGTGATCCCTGCGGAACTGGACTGTGATCCCTGTGGGACTTAACTGTGACACCAGTGCGACTTGACTGTGATCCCTGTGGGACTGGAGTGTGATCCCTGTGGAACTGGACTTTGACACCTGTGTGACTGGACTGTGATCCCTGTGGGATTGCACTGTGATCCCTGTGGAACTGGACTGTGATCCCTGTGTGAGAGAACTATGATACCTGTGGGACAGGACTGTGACCCCTGTGGGACTGGATTGTAATCCCTGCGGGACTGGTCTGTGATCCCTGTGGAACTGGACTTTGACACCTGTGGGATTGGACGGTGATCCCTGCGGGACTGCAATGTTATCACTCTGGAACTGGACTGTGATCCCTGCGGGACTGGACTGTGATCCCTTTGGGACTTAACTGTGACACCTGTGCGACTTGACTGTGATCCCTGTGGGACTGGACTGCGATCCCTTTGGGAGAGGACTGTGACCCCTGTGGGACTGGACTGTGACCCCTGTGGGACTGGACTGTTACCGCAGTGGGACCGGACTGTGATTCCTGTGGGACTGGATTTTGATCCCTGTGGAACTGGACTTTGACACCTGTGTGACTGGACTGTGATCCCTGTGGGATTGCACTGTGATGACTGTGGAACTGGACTGTGATCCCTGCGGGACTGGACTGTGATCCCTGTGGGACTGAACTGGTACACCTGTGGGACATGACTGTTATCCCTCTGGGACTGGACTGTGATCCCTTTGGGACTGGACTGTGGTCTCTTTGGAGTGCACTGTGACCTCTGTGGGACAGGATTGTGATTCCCCTGTGTGACTGGACTGTGATCCCTGTGGGACTGGACTGCGACCCCTGTGAGACTGCACTGTGACCCCTGTGGGACTGGACTGTGATCCCTTTGGGACTGGACTGTGATCCCTGTGCGACTGGTCTGTGATCTCCGTGGGACTGGGCAATGAAACCTCTGGGACTGGACTGTGATCCATGTGGGACTGAACTGTGACACCTGTGGGACATGACTGTTATCCCTCTGGGACTGGTCTGTGACGTCTGTGGGACTGGAGTGTGATCTCTGTGGGACTGGATAGTGATACCTGTGGGATTTGACTGTGACTGCTGAGGGACTGGACTGTTGCCCCTTTGGGACTGGACTGTGACCCCTGTGGAACAGTAATGTGATCGCTGTTGGACTGCACTGTGATCCCTGTGGGACTAGATTGTGATTCCCCTGTGGGACTGGACTGTGATCCCTGTGGGACTGGACTGCGACCCCTGTGGGACTGGACTGTGACCCCTGTGGGACTGGACTGTGATGCCTGTGGGACTGGACTGTGATCCCAGTGCGACTGGTCTGTGATCCCCGTGGGACTGGGCTATGAAGCCTGTGGGACTGGACTGTGATCCCTGAGGGATTGGACTGTGATCCATGTTGAACTGGACTGTGTTAACTGTGGGTCTGGACTTTGATCCCTGTGGGACGGGACTGTGATCCTTTTGCGACTGGGCTGTAATACCTGTGAGACTGGGCTGTGATTCTTGTGGACTCAAGTGCAACCACTGTGGGACCAGAGTTTGACCCCTGTGTGACTGAACTGCGACCACTGTCGGACTGGCCTGTGATCCCTGTGGGATTCTATTGCGATCCCTGTGGGGCTGGACTGTGATCTCTATGGGACTGGACTGTGATCCCTATGCGACTGGAGTGTGACCCCTGTGGGACTGGACTGTTACACCGGTGGGACTGGACTGTCATCCCTGTGGGGTTGGACTGTGACCCCTTTGGGATTGGACGGTGATCTCTGTGGGACTAAACTGTGATTCCTGTGGAACTGGACTGTGATCCCTGTGGAACTGGACTGTGATCGCTGAGGGAACGGACCTGATCCCTGTGGGATTGGACTGTGATCCCTGAGGTACTGCACAATGATCCCTGTGGGACTGGACTGTGATCCCTGTGGTACTGGACTGTGACCCTTTGGGACTGGACTGTAACCCCTGTGGCACGGGGCTGTGATCCCAGTGGAACAGGAATGTGATCCCTGTGGGACTGGACTCTGATCGCTGAGGGAGTGGACTGTGATCCCTGTGGGATTGGACTATGATCCCTGAGGTACTGCACTGTGATCCCTGTGGAACTGGACTGTAATACCTGTGGGTCTGGACTGTGATCCCTTTGGTACTGGACTGTGATCCCTGTGGGACTGGACTGTGATCTCTGTGTGACTGGATTGTGATACCTGTGGGATTGGACTGTGACCCTTGTAGGACTGGACTGTTACCCCTTTGGGACTGGACTGTGACCCCTGTGGGACAGTAATGTGATCCCTGTGGGACTACATTGTGAACTCTGTGGAACTGGATTGGGATCCCCTGTGGCATAAAACTGTGATCCCTGTGGGACTGGATGCGACCCCTGTGGAACTTGACTGTGACCCCTGTGGGACTGGACTGTCATCCCTGTGGGACTGGACTGTGATCCCTGTGTGACTGGATTCCAATCACTGTGGGACTGTGCAATGAAGCCTGTGGAAATGGAGTGTGATCCCTGAGGGATTGGACTGTGATCCATGTTGAACTGGACTGTGATACCTGTGGGTCTGGTCTGTGATCCCTGTGGGACAAGACTGTGATCCCTTTGGAACTGGGCTGTGATCCCTGTGAGACTGGGCTGTGCTTCTTGTGGGACAGGCCTGCAATCACTGTGGGACCGGAGTTTGACCCCTGTGGTACTGAACTGCGACCTCTGTGGGACTGGCCTGTGATCCCTGTGGGATTCGATTGCGATTTCTGTGGGATTAGACTGTGATTCCTGTCGGACTGGACTGTAGTCTCTATGGGACTGGACTGTGATCCCTATGCGACTGGACTGTGATCCCTGTGGGACCGGACTGTGATCTCTGTGGGACTAAACTGTGATCCATGTGGAACTGGACTGTGATCTCTGTGGGACAGGACTGTGATCCTTGTGGAACGGACTGTGATCCCTGTGGGATTGGAGTGTGATCTCTGTGGGACTGGACTGTGATGCCTGTGTTACTGGACTGTGATTGCTGTGGGACTGGACTGTAATCGCTGTGGTACTGGAGTGTGACCCTGTGGTACAGGACTGTGACCCCTGTGGGACTGGGCTGTGATCCCAGTGCGTCTGGACTGTGACCCCTGTGGGACTGGACTGTGACCCCTGTGGGACTGGGCTGTGAATCCAGTGGGACTGGGCAGTGACCATGTGGGACTGGACTGTGATCCCTATGGTAAAGGACTGTGACCCCGGAGGGATAGGCCTGTGATTCCTGTGAGACTGGGCTGTGATCCCAGTGGGACCGGACTGTGACCCCTGTGGGATTGGACTGCGACCCCTGTGGGACTGGGCTGTGATGCCAGTGGGACTGGACTGTGACCCCTGTGGGACTTGATTGTGACCCCTGTGGGACTGGGCTGTGAGACCAGTGGGACTGCACTTTGTGACCCCTGTGGGACTGGACTGCGATCTCTGTGGGACTGGACTGTGATCCCGATGCGACTGGACTGTGACCCCTGTGGGACTGGACTGTGACCGCAGTGGGACCGGACTGTAATCCCTGTGGGACGTAACTGTGACACCTGTGCGACTTGTCTGTGATCCCTGTGGGACTGGAGTGTGATCCCTGTGGAACTGGACTGTGATCCCTGTGGGACTGCACTGTGATCCCTGTGGAACTGGACTGTGAACCTGTGGGAGAGGACTGTGACCCCTGTGGGACAGGACTGTGACCACTGTGGGACTGGACTGTTACCGCAGTGGGACCGGACTGTGATTGCTGTGGGACTGGACTGTGATCCCTGTGGAACTGTACTTTGACACCTGTGGGATTGGACTGTGATCCCTGTGGGACTGCACTGTGATGACTGTGGAACTGGATTGCGACCGCTGTGGGACTGGACTGTTACCCCTGTGGTACTGGACTGTAATCCCTGTGGGACAGAACGGTGATCCCTGTGGAACTGGACTTTGATACCTGTGGGATTGGAAAGTGATCCCTTGCGGGACTGCAATGTTATCACTCTGGAACTGGACTGTGACACCTGTGTGACTTGACTGTGATCCCTGTGGGACTGGACTTTGATCCCTGTGGAACTGGACTGTGATCCCTGAGGAACTGATTTTGATCCCTGTGTCACTGGTCTGTGATCCGTGTTGGACTGGACTGTGCCCCCTGTGCGACAGGACTGCGGACCCTGTGGGACTGGAGTGTGATCCGGTGGGACAGGAATGTGATCCCTGTGGGATTGGACTGTCATCCCTGTGTTACTGGACTGTGATTCCTGTGGGACTGGACTGTGATCCCTGTGGGACAGGATTTGATTCCTGTGGTACTGGACTGTGACCCCTGTGGGCCTGGACTGTGACCCCTGTGAAACTGGGCTGTGATCCCAGTGGGTCAGGAATGTGATCCCTGTGGGACTGGACTCTGATCGCTGAGGGACTGGACTGTGATCCTGTTATTGGACTGTGATCCCTGAGGGATTGGACTGTGATCCCTGTGGAACCAGACTGTAATACCTGTGCGACAGGAATGTGATCCCTGTGGGACTGGACTGTTATCGCTGAGGGACTGGACTGTGATCCCTGTGGGATTGGACTGTGATCGCTGAGGGATTGGACTGTGAACCCTGTGGAACTAGACTGTGATCTCTGTGGGACTGGATTGTGATTCCCCTCTGGGACTGGACTGTGATCCCTGTGGGACTGGACTGTGATCCCTGTGGGACTGGACTGTGATCTCTGTGGGACTGGATAGTGATACCTGTGGGACTTGACTGTGACTGCTGAGGGATTGGACTGTTACCCCTTTGGGACTGGACTGTGACCCCTGTGGGAAGTAATGTGATCCCTGTTGGACTGCACTGTGATCTCTGTGGGACTAGATTGTGATTCCCCTGTGGGACTGGACTGTGATCCCTGTGGGACAGGACTGCGACCCCTGTGGGACTGGACTGTGACCCCTGTGGGACTGGACTGTGATGCTTGTGGGACTGGACTGTGATCCCAGTGCAACTGGTCTGTGATCCCCGTGGGACTGGGCTATGAAGCCTGTGGGACTGGACTGTGATCCCTGAGGGATTGGACTGTGATCCATGTTGAACTGGACTGTGATAACTGTGGGTCTGGACTTTGATCCCTGTGGGACGGGTCTGTGATCCTTTTGCGACTGGGCTGTGATACCTGTGAGACTGGGCTGTGATTCTTGTGGGACTCAAGTGCAACCACTGTGGGACCAGAGTTTGACCCCTGTGTGACTGAACTGCGACCCCTGTCGGACTGGCCTGTGATCCCTGTGGGATTCGATTGCGATCCCTGTGGGACTGGACTGTGATCTCTATGGTACTGGACTGTGATCCCTATGCGACTGGAGTGTGACCCCTGTGGGACTGGACTGTTACACCTGTGGGACTGGACTGTCATCCCTGTGGGGTTGGACTGTGACCCCTTTGGGATTGGACTGTGATCTCTGTGGGACTAAACTGTGATTCCTGTGGAACTGGACTGTGATCCCTGTGGAACTGGACTGTGATCGCTGAGGGAACGGACCTGATCCCTGTGGGATTGGACTGTGATCCCTGAGGTACTGCACAATGATCCCTGTGGGACTGGACTGTGATCCCTGTGGTACTGGACTGTGACCCTTTGGGACTGGACTGTGACCCCTGTGGCACGGGGCTGTGATCCCAGTGGAACAGGAATGTGATCCCTGTGGGACTGGACTCTGATCGCTGAGGGAGTGGACTGTGATCCCTGTGGGATTGGACTATGATCCCTGAGGTACTGCACTGTGATCCCTGTGGAACTAGTCTGTAATACCTGTGGAACTGGACTGTGATCACTGTGGGACTTGCGTGTGATCTCTGTGGGACTGCATTGTGTTACCTGTGGGATTGGACTGTGACCCCTGTCGGACTGGACTGTGACCCCTGTGGGACTGGACTGTCATCCCTGTGCGACTGGACTGTGATCCCTGTGGGACTGGATTCCCATCACTGTGGGACTGTGCAATGAAGCCTGTGGGACAGTAATGTGATCCCTGTGGGACTACATTGTGATCTCTGTGGGACTGGATTGGGATACCTGTGGGTCTGGTCTGTGATCCCTGTGGGACAGGACTGTGATCCCTTTGGGACTGGGCTGTGATCCCTGTGAGACTGGGCTGTGCTTCTTGTGGGACAGGCCTGCAATCACTGTGGGACCGGAGTTTGACCCCTGTGGTACTGAACTGCGACCTCTGTGGGACTAGCCTGTGATCCCTGTGGGATTCGATTGCGATTCCTGTGGGATTAGACTGTGATCCCTTTGGGACTGGACTGTAGTCTCCATGGGATTGGACTGTGATCCCTATGCGACTGGACTGTGACCTCTGTGGGACCGGACGGTGATCTCTGTGGGACTAAACTGTGATCCCAGTGGAACTGGTCTGTGATCTCTGTGGGACAGGACTGTGATCCTTGTGGAAAAGACTGTGATCCCTGTGGGATTGGTGTGTGATCGCTGTGGCAATGGACTGTGATGCCTGTGTTACTGGACTGTGATTCCTGTGGGACTGGACTGTGATCCCTGTGGGATTGGACTATGATCCCTGAGGTACTGCAATGTGATCCCTGTGGAACTAGACTGTAATACCTGTCGGTCTGGACTGTGATCCCTTTGGAACTGGACTGTGATCACTGTGGGACTGCATTGTGTTACCTGTGGGATTGGACTGTGACCCCGGGGGGACTGGACTGTGACCCCTGTGGGACTGGACTGTGAATCCAGTGGGACTGGGCTGTGACCATGTGGGACTGGACTGTGATCCCTATGGTACAGCACTGTGACCCCTGAGGGATAGGCCTGTGATTCCTGTGGGACTGGGCTGTGATCCCAGTGGGACCGGACTGTGAACTCTGTGGGGCAGAACTGTGACCCCTGTGGGATTGGACTGCGACCCATGTGGGAATGGGCTGTGATTCTAGTGGGACTGGACTGTGACCCCTGTGGGACTGGATTGTGACCGCTGTGGGACTGGGCTGTGAGACCAGTGGGACTGGACTGTGACCCCTGTGGGACTGGACTGCGATCTCTGTGGGACTGGACTGTGATCCCGATGCGACTGGACTGTGACTCCTGTGGGACTGGACTGTGACCGCAGTGGGACCGGACTGTAATCCCTGTGGGACGTAACTGTGACACTTGTGCGACTTGTCTGTGATCCCTGTGGGACTGGACTGTGATCCCTGTGGAACTGGACTGTGATCCCTGTGGGACTGCACTGTGATCCCTGTGGAACTGGACTGTGATCCCTGTGGGAGAGGACTGTGACCCCTGTGGGACTGGCGTGTGATCCCTGTGGGACTGGTCTGTGACGCCTGTGGGATTGGACTGTTATCCCTTTGGGACTTGACTGTGACCCCTGTTGGACTGGACTGTGACCCCGGTGGGACTGGACTGTGATCGCTGTGGGACTGCACTGTGACCTCTGAGGGACGGGAGTTTGACACCTGTGGAATTGAACTGCGACCCCTGTGGGACTGGGCTGTGATCTCTGTGGGACTCGACTGCGATCCCTGTTGGACTGGACTGTGATCCCTGTGGGACTGGACTGTGATCCCTTTTGGACAGGGCTGTGATCCCTGTGGGACTGGACTAAAATCCCTGTGTGACTGGACTGTGATCCATGTGTGACGGGAATGTGATCACTGTGGGACTGAACTGTGATCACTGTGGGACTGGACTGTGATCCCTGAGTGACTGGGGTGTGATCCTGTGGGATTGGACTGTGATTCCTGTGGGATTGGACTATGATCCATGTGGGACTGGACTGTAATCCCTGTTGGGACTGGATTGTGATCCCTGTGGGCTTGACTGTGACCCCTGAGGGACTGGACTGTGATCCCGGTGGGACTGGACTTGTTGCCTGTGGGACTGGATTGTGACCCCTGTGTGTCTGGACTCTGATATCTGTGGGACTGGACTTTATTCAATGTGGGAATGGACTGTGATCCATGTGGGACTGGACACTGATCCTTGTGCGACAGGACTGCAATCCCTGTGGGACGGGAGTTTGCCCCTGTGGAACTGAACTGCGACCCCTGTGGGACTGGGCTGTGATCTCTGTGGGACTCGACTGCGATCCCTGTTGGACAGGACTGTGATTCCTGTGGGACTGGACTGTGATCCCTGTTGGCAAGGACTGTGATCCCTGTGGGACTGGACTATAATCCCTGTGTGACTGGACAATTATCCCCGTGGGACTGGACTGAGATCCCTGTGTGACTGGACTGTGATCCATGTGTGACGGGAATGTGATCCCTGTGGGACTGGACTGTGATCCCTGTGGGACTGGACTGTGATCCCTGAGTGACTGGGGTGTGATCCTGTGGGATTGGACTGTGATTCCTGTGGGAACGGACTATGATCCATGTGGGACTGGACTGTAATCCCTGTTGGGACTTGATTGTGATCCCTGTGGGCTTGACTGTGACCCCTGTGGGACTGGTCTGTGATCCCGGTGGGACTGGACTTTGTTGCCTGTGGGACTGGATTGTGACCCCTGTGTGTCTGGACTGTGATATCTGTGGGACTGGACATTATTAAATGTGGGAATGGACTGTGATCTATGTGGGACTGGACACTGATCCCTGTGGGACAGGACTGTGATTCCTGTGGGTCTGGATGGTGATCCCTTTGGGACAGGCCTGTTACCCCTGAGGAACTGGACTCTGATCCCTGAGGAACTGGACTGTGACCCCTGTGGGACTGGACTGTGATCCCTGTGGGACAGGACTGTGATTCCTGTGGGACTGGTCTGCGAGCCCCGTGCGACTGGACAATGATCCCAGTGGGACTGGACTTTGATCCCTGTGGATCTGGACTGTGATCCCTGTGGGACTGGACTGTGATCCCTGAGGGACAGGACAGTGATTCCTGTGGGACTGGTCTGCGAGCCCCGTGCGACTGGACAATGATCCCAGTGGGACTGGACTGTGATCCCTGTGGATCTGGACTGTGATCCCTGTGGATCTGGACTGTGAACCCTGCGGGACTCGACTCTGACCCCTATAGGACTGGTCTTTGAACTCCGTGGGACTCGACAATTATCCCTGTGGGACTGGACTGTGATCCATGTGGGACTGGACTGTGAACCATGTGAGACGGGAATGTGATCCATGTGGGACTGGACTTTGATCCCTGCGGGACTGGACTGTGATCACTGAGGTACTGGGGTGTGATCCCTGTTGGACAGGACAGTGATACCTGTGGGAATGGACTGTGATCCCTGTTGGACGGGACTGTGACCTCTGTGGGACTGGACTGTGATCCATGTGGGACAGGACTGTCAATCCTGTGGGATTGGTCTGTGATCGCCGTGGGACTGGACAATTATCCCAGTGGGACTGGACTGTGATCCCTGTGGGATATGAGTGAGACCCCTGAGGGACTGGACTATGATCCCTGTGGGACAGGACTGTGATCCCTGTCGGACTGGTCTGTAATCACTGTGGGACTGGACAGTGGTCCCTGTGGAACTGGACTGTGATACCTGTGGGTCTGGACTGTGATCCCTGTGGGACTGCCATCTGACCCCTGAGGGACTGGTCTGTGATCTCGGTGGGACTCGACAATTATCCCTGTGGGACTGGACTGTGATCAATGTGGGACTGGACTGTGATCCCGGTGGGACTGGACTTTGTTGGCTGTGGGACTGGATTGTGACCCCTGTGTGTCTGGACTGTGATATCTGTGGGACTGGACATTATTAAATGTGGGAATGGACTGTGATCTATGTGGGATTTGACACTGATCCCTGTGGGACAGGACTGTGATTCCTGTGGGTCTGGACGGTGATCCCTGTGGGACAGGCCTGTTACCCCTGAGGAAGTGGACTCTGATCCCTGTGGGACTGGTCTGTGATCCCCGTGGGACTGGACAATGTTCCCTGTTGAACTGGACTGTGATCCCTGAGGGACTGGACTGTGATCCCTGTGGGAATGGACTGTGATCCCTGTTGGACAGGACTGTGACCCCTGTGGGACTGGACTGTGATCCCTGCGGGACAGGACTGTGATTCCTGTGGGACTGGTCTCCGATCCCCGTGGGACTGGACAATGATCCCGGTGGGACTGGACTGTGATCCCTGTGGGTCTGGACTGTGATCCCTGTGGGACAGGACTGTGATCCCTGAGGGACAGGAAAGTGATCCCTGTGGAACTGAACTGCGATACCTGTGGGTCTGGACTTTGAACCCTGCAGGACTGGACTCTGACCCCTCTGGGACTAGTCTGTGATCTCCGTGGGACTCGACAATTATCCCTGTGGGACTGGAATGTGATCCATGTGGGACTGGACTGTGATCCATGTGAGAGGGAATGTGATCCATGTGGGACTAGACTTTGATCCCTGCGGGACTGGACTGTGAGCACTGAGGTACTGGGGTGTGATCCCTGTGGGACTGGTCTGTGACCCCTGTGGGATTGGACTGTGATCCCTGTGGGACTTGACTGTGAACCCTGTTGGACTGGACTGTGACCCTGGTGGGACTGGACTGTGATCCCTGTTGGACAGGACTGTGATCCCTGTGGGAATGGACTGTGATCCCTGTTGGACAGGACTGTGACCTCTGTGGGACTGGACTGTGATCCCTGTGGGACAGGACTGTGAATCCTGTGGGATTGGTCTGTGATCCACGTGGGACTGGACAATGATCCCAGTGGGACTGGACTGTGAACCCTGTGGGATGTGAATGAGACCCCTGAGGGAATGGACTGTGATCCCTGTGGCACAGGACTGTGATCCCTGTGGGACTGGTCTGTAATCACTGTGGGACTGGACAATGATCCCTGTGAAACTGGACTGTGATCCCTGAGGGACTGGACGATGGTCCCTGTGGAACTGGACTGTGATACCTGTGGGTCTGGACTGTGATCCCTGTGGGACTGGACTCTGACCCCTGTGGCACTGGTCTGTGATCTCCGTGGGACTTGACAATTATCCCTGTGGGACTGGACTGTGATCAATGTGGGACTGGACTGTGATCCATGTGGGACGGGAATGTGATCCCTGTGGGACTGGCGTGTGATCCCTGTGGGACTGGTCTGTGACACCTGTGGGATTGGACTGTTATCCCTTTGGGACTTGACTGTGACCCCTGTTGGACTGGACTGTGACCCCGGTGGGACTGGACTGTGATCGCTGTGGGACTGCACTGTGACCTCTGAGGGACGGGAGTTTGACACCTGTGGAATTGAACTGCGACCCCTGTGGGACTGGGCTGTGATCTCTGTGGGACTCGACTGCGATCCCTGTTGGACTGGACTGTGATCCCTGTGGGACTGGACAGTGATCCCTTTTGGACAGGGCTGTGATCCCTGTGGGACTGGACTATAATCCCTGTGTGACTGGACAATTATCACCGTGGGACAAGACTGTGATCCCTGTGGGACTGGACTGTGATCCCTGAGTGACTGGGGTGTGATCCTGTGGGATTGGACTGTGATTCCTGTGGTATTGGACTATGATCCATGTGGGACTGGACTGTAATCCCTGTTGGGACTGGATTGTGATCCCTGTGGGCTTGACTGTGACCCCTGAGGGACTGGACTGTGATCCCGGTGGGACTGGACTTGTTGCCTGTGGGACTGGATTGTGACCCCTGTGTGTCTGGATTCTGATATCTGTGGGACTGGACTTTATTCAATGTGGGAATGGACTGTGATCCATGTGGGACTGGACACTGATCCTTGTGCGACAGGACTGCAATCCCTGTGGGACGGGAGTTTGACCCCTGTGGAACTGAACTGCGACCCCTGTGGGACTGGGCTGTGATCTCTGTGGGACTCGACTGCGATCCCTGTTGGACTGGACTGTGATTCCTGTGGGACTGGACTGTGATCCCTGTTGGCAAGGACTGTGATCCCTGTGGGACTGGACTATAATCCCTGTGTGACTGGACAATTATCCCCGTGGGACTGGACTGAGATCCCTGTGTGACTGGACTGTGATCCATGTGTGACGGGAATGTGATCCCTGTGGGACAGGACTGTGATCCCTGTGGGACTGGACTGTGATCCCTGAGTGACTGGGGTGTGATCCTGTGGGATTGGACTGTGATTCCTGTGGGAATGGACTATGATCCATGTGGGACTGGACTGTAATCCCTGTTGGTACTTGATTGTGATCCCTGTGGGCTTGACTGTGACCCCTGTGGGACTGGTCTGTGATCCCGGTGGGACTGGACTTTGTTGCCTGTGGGACTGGATTGTGACCCCTGTGTGTCTGGACTGTGATATCTGTGGGACTGGACATTATTAAATGTGGGAATGGACTGTGGTCTATGTGGGACTGGACACTGATCCCTGTGGGACTGGACTGTGATTCCTGTGGGTCTGGACGGTGATCCCTGTGGGACAGGCCTGTTACCCCTGAGGAACTGGACTCTGATCCCTGTGGGACTGGTCTGTGATCCCCGTGGGACTGGACAATGTTCCCTGTTGAACTTGACTCTGATCTCTGAGGGACTGGACGGCGACCCCTGTGGGACTGGACTGTGATCCCTGTGGGACAGGACTGTGATTCCTGTGGGACTGGTCTGCGTTCCCCGTGGGATGGACAATGATCCCAGTGGGACTGGACTGTGATCCCTGTGGATCTGGACTGTGATCCCTGTGGGACTGGACTGTGATCCCTGAGGGACAGGACAGTGATCCCTGTGGAACTGAACTGTGATCCTGTGGGTCTGGACTGTGAACCCTGCGGGACTGGACTCTGACCCCTATGGGACTGGCCTTTGAACTCCGTGGGACTCGACAATTATCCCTGTGGGACTGGACTGTGATCCATGTGGGACTGGACTGTGAACCCTGCGGGACTGGACTCTGACCCCTTTGGGACTGGTCTTTGAACTCCGTGGGACTCGACAATTATCCCTGTGGGACTGGACTGTGATCCATGTGGGACTGGACTGTGAACCATGTGAGACGGGAATGTGATCCATGTGGGACTTGACTTTGATCCCTGCGGGACTGGACTGTGATCACTGAGGTACTGGGGTGTGATCCCTGTGGGACTGGTCTGTGACACCTGTGGGATTGGACTGTGATCCCTGTGGGACTTGACTGTGACCCCTGTTGGACTGGACTGTGACCCTGGTGGGACTGGACTATGATCCCTGTTGGACAGGACTGTGATACCTGTGGGAATGGACTGTGATCCCTCTTGGACAGGACTGTGACCTCTGTGGGACTGGACTGTGATCCCTGTGGGACAGGACTGTGAATCCTGTGGGATTGGTCTGTGATCGCGGTGGGACTGGACAATGATCCCAGTGGGACTGGACTGTGATCCCTGTGGGATATGAGTGAGACCCCTGAGGGACTGGACTATGATCCCTGTGGGACAGGACTGTGATCCCTGTGGCACTGGTCTGTAATCACTGTGGGACTGGACAATGAACCCTGTGGTACTGGACTGTGATCCCTGAGGGACTGGACAGTGCTCCCTGTGGAACTGGACTGTGATACCTGTTGGTCTGGACTGTGATCCCTGTGGTTTGGCATCTGACCCCTGAGGGACTGGTCTGTAATCTCGGTGGGACTCGACAATTATCCCTGTGGGACTGGACTGTGATCAATGTGGGACTGGACTGTGATCCATGTGGGACGGGAATGTGATCCCTGTGGGACTGGCGTGTGATCCCTGTGGGACTGGTCTGTGACGCCTGTGGGATTGGACTGTTATCCCTGTGGGACTTGACTGTGACCCCAGTTGGACTGGACTGTGACCCCGGTGGGACTGGACTGTGATCGCTGTGGGACTGCACTGTGACCCCTGTGGGACGGGAGTTTGACACCTGTGGAATTGAACTGCGACCCCTGTGGGACTGGGCTGTGATCTCTGTGGGACTCGACTGCAATCCCTGTTGGACTGGACTGTGATTCCTGTGGGACTGGACTGTGATCCCTGTTGGACAGGACTGTGATCCCTGTGGGATTGGACTATAATCCCTGTGTGACTGGACAATTATCACCGTGGGACTGGACTGCGATCCCTGTGTGACTGGACTGTGATCCATGTGTGACGGGAATGTGATCCCTGTGGGACTGGACTGTGATCCCTGTGGGACTGGACTGTGATCCCTGAGTGACTGGGGTGTGATCCTGTGGGATTGGACTGTGATTCCTGTGGGATTGGACTATGATCCATGTGGGACTGGTCTGTAATCCCTGTTGGGACTGGATTGTGATCCCTGTGGGCTTGGCTGTGACTCCTGAGGGACTGGACTGTGATCCCGGTGGGACTGGACTTGTTGCCAGTGGGACTGGATTGTGACCCCTGTGTGTCTGGACTCTGATATCTGTGGGACTGGACTTTATTCAATGTGGGAATGGACTGTGATCCATGTGGGACTGGACACTGATCCTTGTGCGACAGGACTGCAATCCCTGTGGGACGGGAGTTTGACCCCTGTGGAACTGAACTGCGACCCCTGTGGGACTGGGCAGTGATCTCTGTGGGACTCGACTGCGATCCCTGTTGGACTGGACTGTGATTCCTGTGGGACTGGACTGTGATCCCTGTTGGACAGGACTGTGATCCCTGTGGGACTGGCCTATAATCCCTGTGTGACTGGACAATTATCCCCGTGGGACTGGACTGAGATCCCTGTGTGACTGGACTGTGATCCATGTGTGACGGGAATGTGATCCCTGTGGGACTGGACTGTGATCCCTGTGGGACTGGACTGTGATCACTGAGTGCCTGGGGTGTGATCCTGTGGGATTGGACTGTGATTCCTGTGGGAATGGACTGCGATCCCTGTGTGACTGGACTGTGATCCATGTGTGACGGGAATGTGATCCCTGTGGGACTGGACTGTGATCACTGTGGGACTGGACTCTGATCCCTGAGTGACTGGGGTGTGATCCTATGGGTTTGGACTGTGATTCCTGAGGAATTGGACTATGATCCATGTGGGACTGGACTGTAATCCCTGTTGGGACTGGATTATGATCCCTGTGGGCTTGACTGTGACCCCTGAGGGACTGGACTGTGATCCCGGTGGGACTGGACTTGTTGCCTGTGGGACTGGATTGTGACCCCTGTGTGTCTGGACTCTGATATCTGTGGGACTTGACTTTATTCAATGTGGGAATGGACTGTGATCCATGTGGGACTGGACACTGATCCTTGTGCGACAGGACTGTAATCCCTGTTGGGACTTGATTGTGATCCCTGTGGGCTTGACTGTGACCTCTGTGGGACTGGACTGTGATCCCGGTGAGACTGGACTTTGTTGCCTGTGGGACTGGATTGTGACCCCTGTGTGTCTGGATTGTGATATCTGTGGGACTGGACATTATTAAATGTGGGAATGGACTGTGATCTATGTGGGACTGGACACTGATCCCTGTGGGACAGGACTGTGATTCCTGTGGTCTGGACGGTGATCCCTGTGGGACAGGCCTGTTACCCCTGAGGAACTGGACTCTGATACCTGTGGGACTGGTCTGTGATCCCCGTGGGACTGGACAATGTTCCCTGTTGAACTGGACTCTGATCCCTGAGGGACTGGACTGTGACCACTGTGGGACTGGACTGTGATCCCTGTGGGACAGGACTGTGATTCCTTTGCGACTGGTCTGCGATCCCCGTGGGACTGGACAATGATCCCAGTGGGACTGGACTGTGATCCCTGTGGGTCTGGACTGTGATCCCTGTGGGACTGGACTGTGATCCCTGAGGGACAGGGCAGTGATCCCTGTGGAACTGAACTGTGATCCTGTGGGTCTGGATGTGAACCCTGCGGGACTTGACTCTGACCCCTATGGGACAGGTCTTTGAACTCCGTGGGACTCGACAATTATCCCTGTGGGACTGGACTGTGATCAATGTGGGACTGGACTGTGAACCATGTGAGACGGGAATGTGATCCATGTGGGACTGGACTTTGATCCCTGCGGGACTGGACTGTGATCACTGTGGAACTGGGGTGTGATCCCTGTGGGACTGGTCTGTGAACCCTGTGGGATTGGACTGTGATCCCTGTGGGACTTGACTGTGACCCCTGTTGGACTGGACTGTGACCCTGGTGGGACTGGACTGTGATCCCTGTTGGACACGACTGTCATCCCAGTCGGAATGGATGTGATCCCTGTTGGAAAGGACTGTGACCTCTGTGGGACTGGACTGTGATCCCTGTGGGACAGGACTGTGAATCCTGTGGGATTGGTCTGTGATCGCCGTGGGACTGGACAATGATCCCAGTGGGACTGGACTGTGATCCCTGTGGGATATGAGTGAGACCCCTGAGGGACTGGACTGTGATCCCTGTGGGACAGGACTGTGATCCCTGTGGGACAAGACTGTGATCCCTGTGGGACTGTACAATGATCCCTGTGGGACTGGACTGTGATCCATGAGGGACCTGACAGTGATCCCTGTGGAATTGGACTGTGATACCTGTGGGTCTGGACTGTGATCCCTATGGGGATGGACTCTGACCCCTGTGGGACTGGTCTGTGATCTCCGTGGGACTCGACAATTATCCCTGTGGGACTGGACTGTGATTCATGTGGGACTGGACTGTGATCCATGTGGGACGGGAATGTGATCCTTGTGGGACTGGACTTTGATCCCTGCGGGACTGGACTGTGATCTCTGAGGTACTGGCGTGTGATCCCTGTGGGACTGGTCTGTGTCCCCTGTTGGACTGGACTGTGACCCCGGAGGGACTGGACTGTGATCACTGTTGGACTGCACTGTGACCCGTGTAGGACTGGACTGTGATCTCCGTGGGACACGACAATTATCCCTGTGGGACTGGACTGTGATCCATGTGGGACTGGACTGTGATCCATGTGAGACGGGAATGTGATCCATGTGGGACTGGACTTTGATCCCTGCGGGACTGGACTGTGATCACAGAGTTACTGGGGTGTGATCCCTGTGGGACTGGTCTGTGACCCCTGTGGGATTGGACTGTGATCCCTGTGGGACTTGACTGTGACCCCTGTTGGACTGGACTGTGACCCTGGTGGGACTGGACTGTGATCCCAGTGGGACAAGAATGTGATCCCTCTGGGACTGGACTGTGATCGCTGAGGGACTAGACTTTGATCTCTGTGGGATTGGACTATGATCTTTGAAGTACTGCACTGTGATCCCTGTGGAACTAGACTGTAGTACCTCTGGGTCTGGACTGTGATCCCTTTGGGACTGGATTGTGATCACTGTGGGACTGGACTGTGATCCCTGCGGGACTGGACTGTGATCCCTGTGGGACTGGACTGCAATCCTTCTGGGATCGGAGTTTGACCCCTGTGGGACTGAACTGCGACCCCTGTGGGACAGGACTGCCAAACCTGTGGGATTCGACTGCGACCCCTGTGGGACTGGACGGCGATCCCTGTTGGACTGCACTTTGACACCTGTGGGATTGGACTGTGATCTCTGTGGGACGGCACTGTGATCGCTGTGGGACAGGACTGTGATCCCTGTGGTACTGGACTGTTACCCCATTTGGGCTGGACTATGAACCCTGTGGGACTGGGGAGTGATCCATGTGTGACTGGACTGTGACCCCTGTGGTCCCGGAATGTGATACCTGTGGGACTGGACTGTGAACCCTGTGGTACTGGACTGTGATCTCTCTGGGACTGGACTGTGATCCCTGTGGGACTAAACTGCGATCTCTGTGGGACTGGACTTTGATCCCTGAGGAACTGGACTGTGATCCCTGTGGGACTGGACGGTGATCCCTGAAGAACTTACTTTGATCACTTTGGGACTGGACTGTGATCAGTGTGCGACTGGACTGTGATCCCTGTGGGATTAAACCGTGCCCACTGTGTTACTGGACTGTTATTCCTGTGGGACTGGACTGTGATCCCTCTGGGACTGGACTGTGACCCCTGTGGGACTGGGCTGTGATCCCAATGGGACAGGAATGTGATCCCTGTGGGATTGGACTGTGAATCCTGTGGAACTAGACTGTGATCTCTGTGGGACTGGATTGTGATTCCCCTGTGGGACTGGACTGTGATCCGTGTGGGACTGGACTGTGAACTCTGTGGGACTGGACTGTGATCTCTGTGGGACTGAATAGTGATACCTGTGGGATTTGACTGTGACTGCTGAGGGACTGGACTGTTACCCCTTTGGGACTGGACTGTGACCCCTGTGGGACAGTAATGTGATCCCTGTTGGACTGCACTGTGATCCCTGTGGGACTAGATTGTGATTCCCCTGTGGGACTGGTCTGTGATCCCTGTGGGACTGGACTGCGACCCCTGTGGTACTGGACTGTGACCCCTGTGGGACTGGTCTGTGATCCCCGTGGGACTGTGCTATGAAGCCTGTGGGACTGGACTATGATCCCTGAGGGATTGGACTGTGATCCATGTTGAACTGGACTGTGATACCTGTGGGTCTGGACTTTGATCCCTGTGGGACGGGACTCTGATGCCTTTGGGACTGGCTGTGATACCTGTGAGACTTGGCTGTGATTCTTGTGGGACTCAAGTGCAACCACTGTGGGACCGGAGTTTGACCCCTGTGTGACTCAACTGCGACCCCTGTGGGACTGGCATGTGATCCCTGTGGGATTCGATTGCGATCCCTGTGGGACTGGACTGTGATCTCTGTGGGACTGGACTGTGATCGCTATGCGACTGGAGTGTGACCCCTGTGGGACAGGACTGTTACTCCTGTGGGACTGGACTGTCATCCCTGTGGGGTTGGACTGTGACCGCTTTGGGATTGGACTGTGATCTCTGTGGGACTAAACTGTGATTCCTGTGGAACTGGACTGTGATCCCTGTGGAACTGGACTGTGATCGCTGAGGGTATGGACCTGATCCCTGTGGGATTGGACTGTGATCCCTGAGGTACTGCACTATGATCCCTGTGGGATTTGAATGTGATCCCTGTGGTACTGGACTGTGACCCTTTGGGACTGGACTGTGACCCCTGTGGGACGGGGCTGTGATGCCAGTATGACAGGAATGTGCTCACTGTGGGACATGACTGTGATCTCTGTGGGACTGCATGGTGATACCTATGGGATTGGACTGTGACCCCTGTGGGACTGGACTCTGACCCCTGTGGGGCTGGACTGTGATCTCTGTGGGACTGGATTGTGATACCTGTGGATTGGACTGTGACGCTTGTAGGACTGGACTGTTACCACTTTGGGAGTGGACTGTGACCCCTTATGGACAGTAATGTGATCCCTGTGGGACTACATTGTGATCTCTGTGGGACTGGATTGGGATCCTCTGTGGCATAGGACTGTGATCCCTGTGGGACTGGACTGCGACCCCTGCGGGACTGGACTGTGACTCCTGTGGGACTGGACTGTCATCCCTGTGGGACTGGACTGTGATCCCTGTGGGACTGGACTGCAATCAGTGTGGGACTGTGCAATGAAGCCTGTGGGAATGGACTGTGATCCCTGAGGGATTGGACTGTGATCCATGTTGAACTGGACTGTGATACCTGTGGGTCTGGTCTGTGATCCCTGTGGGACAGGACTGTGATCCCTTTGGGACTGGGCTGTGATCCCTGTGAGACTGGGCTGTGCTTCTTGTGGAACAGGCCTGCAATCACTGTGGGACCGGAGTTTGAGCCCTGTGGTACTGAACTGCGACCTCTGTGGGACTGGCCTGTGATCCCTGTGGGATTCGATTGTGATTCCTGTGGGATTAGACTGTGATCCCTGTGGGACTGGACTGTGATCCCTATGCGACTGGACTGTGACCTCTGTGGAACTGGACTGTCATCCTGTGGGGTTGGACTGTGACCCCTGTGGGACAGGACTGTGATCCTTGTGGAACTGGACTATGAACCCTGTGGGACTGGGGAGTGATCCATGTGGGACTGGACTGTGACCCCTGTGGGCCCGGAATGTGATACTTGTGGGACTGGACTGTGAACCCTGTGGTACTGGACTGTGATCTCTCTGGGACTGGACTGTGATCCCTGTGGCACTAAACTGCGATCTCTGTGGGACTGGACTTTGATCCCTGAGGAACTGGACTGTGATCCCTGTGGGACTGGAAGGTGATCCTTGAAGAACTTACTTTGATCACTGTGGGATTGGACTGTGATTAGTGTGCGACTGCACTGTGATCCCTGTGGGATTAAATAGTGCCCCCTGTGCGACAGGACTGCGGTCCCTGTGGGAATGGAAAGCAATCCCTGTGAGATTGACTGTAACCTATGTGGGAATGGACAGTTATCCCTGTGGAACTGGTCTGTGATCCCTGTGGCAGAGGACTGTGATACCTGTGGGACCAGACGGTGATCCCTGTGGGAATGTATGTGAACCCTGTGGAACGGGAATGTGATTCTTGAGGCGCTGGAATGTGCTACCTGTGGGACTGGACCGTGATCCCTGTGGGAATGGACTGTGATCCCAGTGGGACTGGGGTGTGATCCCTGTGGGACAGGACTGTGATCCCTGTGGCACAGGACTGTGATCCCTGAGTTGCTGGACTGTTATTCCTGTGGGACTGGACTGTGATCGCTGTAGGACTGGACTGTGATCCCTGTGGGATTGGACTGTGATCGCTGAGGGATTGGACTGTGAACCCTGTGGAACTAGACTGTGATCCCTGTGGGACTGGACTGTGATCCCTGTGGGACTGGACTGTGATCTCTCTGGGACTGGATAGTGATACCTGTGGGATTTGACTGTGACTGCTGAGGGACTGGACTGTTACCCCTTTGGACTGGACTGTGACCCCTGTGGGACAGTAATGTGATCCCTGTTGGACTGCACTGTGATCCCTGTGGGACTAGATTGTGATTCCCCTGTGGGACTGGTCTGTGATCCCTGTGGGACTGGACTGCGACCCCTGTGGTACTGGACTGTGACCCCTGTGGGACTGGTCTGTGATCCCCGTGGGACTGTGCTATGAAGCCTGTGGGACTGGACTATGATCCCTGAGGGATTGGACTGTGATCCATGTTGAACTGGACTGTGATACCTGTGGGTCTGGACTTTGATCCCTGTGGGACGGGACTCTGATGCCTTTGGGACTGGCTGTGATACCTGTGAGACTTGGCTGTGATTCTTGTGGGACTCAAGTGCAACCACTGTGGGACCGGAGTTTGACCCCTGTGTGACTCAACTGCGACCCCTGTGGGACTGGCATGTGATCCCTGTGGGATTCGATTGCGATCCCTGTGGGACTGGACTGTGATCTCTGTGGGACTGGACTGTGATCCCTATGCGACTGGAGTGTGACCCCTGTGGGACAGGACTGTTACTCCTGTGGGACTGGACTGTCATCCCTGTGGGGTTGGACTGTGACCGCTTTGGGATTGGACTGTGATCCCTGTGGGATTGGACTGTGATCCCTGAGGTACTGCACTATGATCCCTGTGGGATTTGAATGTGATCCCTGTGGTACTGGACTGTGACCCTTTGGGACTGGACTGTGACCCCTGTGGGACGGGGCTGTGATGCCAGTATGACAGGAATCTGCTCACTGTGGGACATGACTGTGATCTCTGTGGGACTGCATGGTGATACCTATGGGATTGGACTGTGACCCCTGTGGGACTGGACTCTGACCCCTGTGGGGCTGGACTGTGATCTCTGTGGGACTGGATTGTGATACCTGTGGATTGGACTGTGACGCTTGTAGGACTGGACTGTTACCACTTTGGGAGTGGACTGTGACCCCTTATGGACAGTAATGTGATCCCTGTGGGACTACATTGTGATCTCTGTGGGACTGGATTGGGATCCCCTGTGGCATCGGACTGTGATCCCTGTGGGACTGGACTGCGACCCCTGCGGGACTGGACTGTGACTCCTGTGGGACTGGACTGTCATCCCTGTGGGACTGGACTGTGATCCCTGTGGGACTGGACTGCAATCAGTGTGGGACTGTGCAATGAAGCCTGTGGGAATGGACTGTGATCCCTGAGGGATTGGACTGTGATCCATGTTGAACTGGACTGTGATACCTGTGGGTCTGGTCTGTGATCCCTGTGGGACAGGACTGTGATCCCTTTGGGACTGGGCTGTGATCCCTGTGAGACTGGGCTGTGCTTCTTGTGGAACAGGCCTGCAATCACTGTGGGACCGGAGTTTGAGCCCTGTGGTACTGAACTGCGACCTCTGTGGGACTGGCCTGTGATCCCTGTGGGATTCGATTGTGATTCCTGTGGGATTAGACTGTGATCCCTGTGGGACTGGACTGTGATCCCTATGCGACTGGACTGTGACCTCTGTGGAACTGGACTGTCATCCTGTGGGGTTGGACTGTGACCCCTGTGGGACAGGACTGTGATCCTTGTGGAACTGGACTATGAACCCTGTGGGACTGGGGAGTGATCCATGTGGGACTGGACTGTGACCCCTGTGGGCCCGGAATGTGATACTTGTGGGACTGGACTGTGAACCCTGTGGTACTGGACTGTGATCTCTCTGGGACAGGACTGTGATCCCTGTGGCACTAAACTGCGATCTCTGTGGGACTGGACTTTGATCCCTGAGGAACTGGACTGTGATCCCTGTGGGACTGGAAGGTGATCCTTGAAGAACTTACTTTGATCACTGTGGGATTGGACTGTGATTAGTGTGCGACTGCACTGTGATCCCTGTGGGATTAAAAAGTGCCCCCTGTGCGACAGGACTGCGGTCCCTGTGGGAATGGAAAGCAATCCCTGTGAGATTGACTGTAACCTATGTGGGAATGGACAGTTATCCCTGTGGAACTGGTCTGTGATCCCTGTGGCAGAGGACTGTGATACCTGTGGGACCAGACGGTGATCCCTGTGGGAATGTATGTGAACCCTGTGGAACGGGAATGTGATTCTTGAGGCGCTGGAATGTGCTACCTGTGGGACTGGACCGTGATCCCTGTGGGAATGGACTGTGATCCCAGTGGGACTGGGGTGTGATCCCTGTGGGACAGGACTGTGATCCCTGTGGCACAGGACTGTGATCCCTGAGTTGCTGGACTGTTATTCCTGTGGGACTGGACTGTGATCGCTGTAGGACTGGACTGTGATCCCTGTGGGATTGGACTGTGATCGCTGAGGGATTGGACTGTGAACCCTGTGGAACTAGACTGTGATCCCTGTGGGACTGGACTGTGATCCCTGTGGGACTGGACTGTGATCTCTCTGGGACTGGATAGTGATACCTGTGGGATTTGACTGTGACTGCTGAGGGACTGGACTGTTACCCCTTTGGACTGGACTGTGACACCTGTGGGACAGTAATGTGATCCCTGTTGGACTGCACTGTGATCTCTGTGGGACTAGATTGTGATTCCCCTGTGGGACTGGACTGTGATCCCTGTGGGACTGGACTGCGACCCCTGTGGTACTGGACTGTGACCCCTGTGGGACTGGACTGTGATCCCCGTGGGACTGGACTGTGATCCCTGTGCGACTGGTCTGCGATCCCCGTGGGACTGGGCTATGAAGCCTGTGGGACTGGACTGTGATCCCTGAGGGATTGGACTGTGATCCATGTTGAACTGGACTGTGATACCTGTGGGTCTGGACTTTGATCCCTGTGGGACGGGACTGTGATCCGTTTGGGACTGGCTGTGATACCTGTGAGACTGGGCTGTGATTCTTGTGGGACTCAAGTGCATCCACTGTGGGACCGGAGTTTGACCCCTGTGTGACTCAACTGCGACCCCTGTGGGACTGGCCTGTTATCCCTGTGGCAGAGGACTGTGATACCTGTGGGACCGGACGGTGATCCCTGTGGGAATGTCTGTGAACCCTGTGGAACGGGAATGTGATTCTTGAGGCGCTGGAATGTGCTACCTGTGGGACTGGACTGTGATCCCTGTGGGAATGGACTGTGATCCTGGTGGGACTGGAGTGTGATCCCTGTGGGACAGGACTGTGATCCCTGTAGCACAGGACTGTGATCCCTGTGTTACTGGACTGTTATTCCTGTGGGACTGGACTGTGATCCCTGTGGAACTGGACTGTGATCCCTGCGTGACTGGACTGTGATCTCTGTGGGACTGGATTGTGAACCTGTGGGATTGGACTGTGACAGCTGTGGGACTGGACTGTTACCCCTTTGGCACTGGACTGTGATCCCTGTGGGACTGAACTGTGACGCCTGTGGGACGTGACTGTGATCCCTGTGCGACTTGGATGTGACCTATGTGGGACTGGACTGGACTGGACAGTGATCACTTTGGTTTTCGACTGTGATCTCTGTGGGACTGCACTGTGATCCCTGTGGGAGAGGACTGTGATCCCTGTGGAACTGGACTGTGATCCCTGTGGGACTGGACTGCGACCCCTGTGGGACTGGACTGTGACGCCTGTGGGACTGGACTGTGATCCCTGTGGGACTAGACTGTGATCGCTGTACGACTGGTCTGTGATCCCCGTTGGACTGGGCAATGAAGCCTGCGGGACAGGACTGTGATCCCTGAGGGATTGGACTGTGATCCATGTTTAACTGGACAGTGATACCTGAGGGACTGGACTGTGATCCCTGTGGGATTGGTCTATGATCCCTGAGGTACTACACTTTGATCCCTGTGGAACTAGACTGTAATATCTATGGGACTGGACTGTGATCCCTTTGGGACTGGACTGTGATCACTGTGGGACTGGACTGTGATCTCTGTGGGACTGGACTGTGATACCTGTGGGACTGGACTGTGATCCCTGTGGGATCGGAGTTTGACCCCTGTGGGACTGAACTGCGACGCCTGTGGGACAGGACTGCCAAAACTGGGATTCGACTGCGACCCCTGTGGGAAAGGACGGCGATCCCTGTGGGACTGGACTTTGACACCGGTGGGATTGGACTGTGATCTCTGTGGAACTGCACTGTGATCCCTGTGGGACAGGACTGTGATCCTTGTGGTACTGGACTGTTACCCCTTTTGGGCTGGACTATGAACCTGTGGGACTGGGGAGTGATCCCTGTGTGACTGGACTGCGACCCCTGTGGGACTGGAATGTGATACATGTGGGACTGGACTTTGAACCCTGTGGTACTGGACTGTGATCTCTCTGGGACTGGACTGTGATCGCTGTGGGAGTGGACTGCAATCCCTGTGGAATCGGAGTTTGACCCCTGTGGGACTGAACTGCGACCCCTATGGGACAGGACTGCCAAACCTGTGGGACTCGACTGCGATCCCTGAGGGATTGGACGGCGATTCCTGTGGGACTGGACTGTGAATACTGTGGTTTTGGACTGTGATCTCTGTGGGACTGCACTGGGATCACTGTGGGACAGGACTGTGATCCCTGTGGGACTGGACTGTGATCCCTGTGGGACTGAACTGTGACCCCTGTGGGACTGGACTGCGATGCCTGCGTGACTGGATGTGTTCTCTGTGGGACTGGATTGTGAACCTGTGGGACTGGACTGTGATCCCTGTGGGACTAGAATGTGATCCCTGTACGACTGGTCTGTGATCCCCGTTGGACTGGGCAATGAAGCCTGCGGGACAGGACTGTGATCCCTGAGGGATTGGACTGTGATCCATGTTGAACTGGACAGTGATACCTGTGGGTCTGGACTGTGATCCCTGTTGTACTGGACTGTAATCCCTGTGAGACTGGGCTGTGATTCTTGTTGCACTGGACTGCAATCACTGTGGGACCGGAGTTTGACCCCTGCGTGACTGAACTGCGACCCCTGTGGGACTGGCCTGTGATCCCTGTGGGATTCGATTGCGCTCCCTGTGGGACTGGACTGTGATCCCTGTGGGACTGGACTGTGATCTCTATGGGACTGGACTGTGATCCCGATGCGAATGGAGTGTGACCCCTGTGGTGTTGAACTGTGACCCCTGTGAGATTGGACTGTGATCTCTGTGGGACGCAACTGTGATCCATGTGGAACTGGACTGTGAACGTTGAGGGACTGGGCTGTGATCCCAGTGAGACAGGAATGTGATCCCTGTAGGACTGGACTGTGATCGCTGTTGAACTGGACTTTGACACCTGTGGGATTGGACTTTGATCGCTGTGGGACTGCACTGTGATCCCTGTGGAACTGGACTGTGATCCCTGCGGGACTGGACTGTGATCCCTGTGGGACTGAACTGTGACACCTGTGGGACATGACATTTATCCCTGTGGGACAGGTCTGTGACGTCTGTGGGACTGGAGTGTGATCCCTGTGGGACAGGACTGTGATCCCTGTGGGACTGGACTGTGATCTCTGTGGGACTGGATTGTGAACCTGTGGGATTGGACTGTGACTGCTGTGGGACTGGACTGTTACCCCTTTGGGACTGGACTGTGACCCCTGTGGGACAGTAATGTGATCCCTGTGGGACTACACTGTGATCTCTGTGGAACTGGATTGTGATCCCCTGTGGGACTAAACTGTGATCTCTGTGGAACTGGACTGTGATCCCTGTGGAACAGGACTGTGACCCCTGTGGGACTGGGCTGTGATCCCAGAGGGACAGGAATGTGATCCCTGTGGGACTGGACTGTGATCCCTGAGGTACTGCACTGTGATCCCTGTGGGACTGGACTGTGATCCCTGTGGGACTGGACTGTGTCCCCTGTGGGACTGGGCTGTGATCCCAGTGCGACAGGAATGTGATCCCTTTGATACTGGACTGTGATCGCTGAGGGACTGGACTGTGATCCCTGTGGGATTGGACTATGATCCCTGAGGTACTGCACTGTGATCCCTGTGGAACTAGATTGTAATACCTGTGGGACTGAACTGCGACCCCTGTGGGACAGGACTGCCAACCCTGTGGGACTCGACTGCGACCTATGTGTTACTGGTCGGCGATCCCTGTGGGACAGGACTGTGATCGCCGTGGTACTGGACTGTTACCCCTTTGGGACTGGACTATGTACCCTGTGGGACTGGGGAGTGATCCCTGTTGGACTGGACTGTGTCCCCTGTGGGACTGGAATGTGATACATGTGGGATTGGACTGTGACCCCTGAGGGACTGGAATTTGATACCTGTGGGATTAGACTGTGATACCTGTGAGACTGAACTGTGACGCTTGAGGGACTTGACTGTGATCCCTGTGCGACTGCTATGTGACTTCTGTTGTACTGGAGTGTGATCCCCGTGGGACTGGACTGTGATCCCTGGGGGACTGAACTGTGACGCCTGTGGGACTGGACGGCGATCCCTGTGGGACAGGACTTTGACACCTGTGGGATTGGGCCGTGATCCCTGCGGGACTGCACTGAGATCCCTGTGGAACTGTACAGTGATCCCAGTGGGACAGAACTGTGATCCCTGTGGGAACGGACTGTGATCCCTGTGGGACTGAACTGTGACGCCTGTGGGACTTGATTGTGATCCCTGTGGGACTTGCCTGTGACACCTGTGGGACTGGACTGTGGACACTGCAGTACTGGATTGTTTCCCCTTTGGGACTGGACTATTAACCCTGTGGGACTGTGGAGTGATCCCTGTGCGACTGGACCGTGACCCCTGTGGGACTGGACTGCGATCACTTTGGGACTGGACTGTGACCCCTGTGGGACTGGACTATTACCGCAGTGGGACCGGACTGTGATTCCTGTGGGACTGGACTGTGATCCCTGTGGAACTGGACTATGACCCTTGTGGAACTGGACTGTGATCGCTGAGGGACTGGAATGTGATCCCTGTGGGATTGGACTGTGATCCCTGAGGTACTGCACTGTGACCCCTGTGGGACTGGACTGCGATCAATTTGGGACTGGACTGTGACACCTGTGGGACATGACTGTTATCCCTGTGGGACAGGTCTGTGACGTCTGTGGGACAGGACTGTGATCCCTGTGGGACAGGACTGTGATCCTTGTGGGACTGGACTGTGATCTCTGTGGGACTGGATTGTGAACCTGTGGGTTTGGACTGTGACTGCTGTGGGACTGGAGTGTGACCCCTGTGGGACTGAACTGCGACCCCTGTGGGACTGGAATTTGACACCTGTGGGATTGGACTGTGATCCCTGTGGAACTGGACTGTTTTCCCAGTGGGACAGGACTGTGATCTCTGTGGGACTGGACTGTGATCCCTGTGGGACTGAACTGTGATCCCTGTGGGACTGGACTGTGATCCCTGTGGGACTGAACTGTGAAGCCTGTGGGATTGGACTATGATCCCTGTGGGACTGAACTGTGATCCCTGTGCGACTGGTATGTGACCTCTGTGGGACTGGAGTGTGATCCCTGTGTGGCAGGACTGCGATCCCTGTGGGACTGGACTGTGATCGCTGTGGGACTGAACTGTAACGCATGTGGGACTGGACGGCGATCACTGTGGGACTGGACTTTGACACCTGTGGGATTGGACTGTGATCCATGTGGGACTGGACTGTGATCCCTGTGGGACAGGAATGTGATCCCTGTCGGAATGGATTGCGATCCCTGTGGGACTAGACTTTGATCCCTCTGGGACTGGACTCTATTCCGTGTGCGTCTGGACTGTGATCCCTGTAGGACTGGAATGTGACCCTGTGGGACTGGGCTGTGATCCCAGTGTAACTGGCCTGTGATCCCTGTGGGACTGAACAATGACCGCAGTGGGATCGGACTGTGAACCCTGTGGGACAGGACTGTGATCCCAGTGAGACAATAATGTGATCCCTGTGGGATCGGTGTTTGACGCCTGTGGGACTGAACTGCGACCCCTGTGGGACAGGACTGCCAACCCTGTGGGACTCGACTGCGACCCCTGTGGCACTGGCCGGCGATCTCTGTGAGACTGGACTTTGACACCTGTGGGATTGGACTGTGATCTCTGTGGGACTGCAGTATGATCCCTGTGGGACATGTCTATGATCCCTGTGGGACTGGACTGTGATCCCTGTGGGACCGAACTGTGACGCCTGTGGGACTGGACGGCGATCCCTGTGGGACTGGACTTTGACACCTGTGGGATTGGTATGTGATCCCAGCGGGACTGGACTGTGATCCCTGCGGGACTGGACTATGATACCTGTGGGACTGCACTGTGATCCCTGTGGGACAGGACTGTGATCCTTGTGGTACTGGACTGTTACCCATTTTGGGCTGGACTATGAACCCTGTGGGACTGGGGAGTGATCCCTGTGGGACTGGACTGTGACCCCTGTGGGACTGGAATGTGATACCTGTGAGACTGGACTGCGATCCCTGTGGGACTGAACTGTGACGTCTGTGGGACGTGATTGTAATCCCTGTGCGACTTGGATGTGACCTATGTGGAACTGGACTGGACTGGACTGTGATCACTGTGGTTTTGGACAGTGATCTCTGAGGGACTGCACTGTGATCCCTGTGGGACAGGACTGTGATCCCTGTGGGACTGGACTGTGATCCCTGTGCGACTGGACTGTGATCTCTGTGGGACTGGATTGCGAACCTGTGGGATTGGACTGTGACAGCTGTGGGACTGGACTGTTACCCCTTTGGCACTGGACTGTGATCCCTGTGAGACTGGACTGCGACCCCTGTGGGACTGGACTGTGACGCCTGTGGGACTGGACTGTGATCCCTGTGGGACTAGACTGTGATCCCTGTACGACTGGTCTGTGATCCCCGTTGGACTGGGCAATGAAGCCTGCGGGACAGGACTGTGATCCCTGAGGGATTGGACTGTGATCCATGTGGAACTGGACAGTGATACCTGTGGAACTGCACTGTGATCCCTGTTGTACTGGACTGTGATCCCTGTGAGACTGGGCTGTGATTCTTGTTGCACTGGACTGCAATCACTGTGGGACCGGAGTTTGACCCCTGCGTGAATGAACTGCGACCCCTGTGGGACTGGCCTGTGATCCCTGTGGGATTCGATTGCGCTCCCTGTGGGACTGGACTGTGGTCCCTGTGGGACTGGACTGTGATCTCTATGGGACTGGACTGTGATCCCGATGCGACTGGAGTGTGACCCCAGTGGTGTTGAACTGTGACCCCTGTGGGTTTGGACTGTGATCTCTGTGGGACGAAACTGTGATCCATGTGGAACTGGACTGTGATCCTTGTGAAACTGGACTGAGATCGTTGAGGGACTGGGCTGTGATCCCAGTGAGAAAGAAATGTGATCCCTGTAGGACTGGACTGTGATCGCTGTTGAACTGGACTTTGACACCTGTGGGATTGGACTTTGATCCCTGTGGGACTGCACGTGATCCCTGTGGAACTGGACTGTGATCCCTGCGGGACTGGACTGTGATCCCTGTGGGACTGAAATGTGACACCTTTGGGATTGACTGTGATCCCTGTGGGACTGATTGCGGCGCCTTTGGGATTGGACAGTGATCCCTGTGGGACTGGACTGTGATCCCTGTTGGACAGGACTGTGATCCTTGTGGGACTGGACTGTGATCACTGTTGGACAGGACTGTGACCCCTGTGGAACTGGACTGTGATCCATGTGGGACAGGACTATGATCCCTGTGGGACTGGACTGTGATCCCCGTGGGACTGGACAATGCTCCCAGTAGGACTGGACTGTGAACCTTGTGGGATAGGACTGAGACCCCTGAGGGACTGGACTGTGATCCCTGTGGGACAGGACTGTGATCCCTGTGGGACTGGTCTGTAATCACTGTGGGACTGGACAATGATCCCTGTGGGACTGGACTGTGATCTCTGAGGGACTGGACAGTGTTCCCTGTGGAACTGGACTGTGATACCTGTGCGTCTGGACTGTGATCCCTGTGGGACTGGACTCTGACCCCTGTGGGACTGGTCTGTGATCTCCGTGGGAGTCGACAATTATCCCTGTGGGACTGGACTGTGATCAATGTGGGACTGGACTGTGATCCATGTGGGACGGGAATGTGATCCCTGTGGGTCTGGCGTGTGATCCCTGTGGGACTGGTCTGTGACGCCTGTGGGATTGGACTGTTATCCCTGTGGGACATGACTGTGACCCCTGTTGGACTGGACTGTGACCCCGGTGGGACTGGACTGTAATCACTGTGGGACTGCACTCTGACCCCTGTGGGACGGGAGTTTGACACCTGTGGAACTGAACTGCGACCCCTGTGGGACTGGGCTTTGATCTCTGTGGGACTCGACTGCAATCCCTGTTGGACTGGACTGTGATTCCTGTGGGACTGGACTGTGATCCCTGTTGGACAGGACTGTGATCCCTGTGGGATTGGACTATAATCCCTGTGTGACTGGACAATTATCCCCGTGGTACTGGACTGCGATCCCTGTGTGACTGGACTGTGATCCATGTGTGACGGTAATGTGATCCCTGTGGGACTGGACTGTGATCCCTGTGGGACTGGACTGTGATCTCTGAGTGACTGGGGTGTGATCCTGTGGGATTGGACTGTGATTCCTGTGGGAATGGACAATGATCCATTTGGGACTGGACTGTAATCCCTGTTGGGACTGGATTGTGATCCCTGTGGGCTTGACTGTGACCTCTGTGGGACTGGACTGTGATACCGGTGGGACTGGACTTTGTTGCCTGTGGGACTGGATTGTGACCCCTGTGTGTCTGGACTGTGATATCTGTGGGACTGGACATTATTAAATGTGGGAATGGACTGTGATCTATGTGGGATTGGACTCTGATCCCTGTGGGACAGGACTGTGATTCCTGTGGGTCTGGACGGTGATCCCTGTGGGACAGGCCTGTTACCCCTGAGGAAGTGGACTCTGATCCCTGTGGGACTGGTCTGTGATCCCCGTGTGACTGGACAATGTTCCCTGTTGAACTGGACTCGGATCCCTGAGGGACTGGACTGTGATCCCTGTGGGAATGGACTGTGATCCCTGTTGGACAGGACTGTGACCCCTGTGGGTCTGGACTGTGATCCCTGCGGGACAGGACTGTGATTCCTGTGCGACTGATCTGCGATCCCCGTGGGACAAGACAATGATCCCGGTGGGACTGGACTGTGATCCCTGTGGGTCTGGACTGTGATCCCTGTGGGACTGGACTGTGATCCCTGAGGGACAGGACAGTGATCCCTGTGGAACTAAACTGCGATACCTGTGGGTCTGGACTTTGAACCCTGCAGGACTGGACTCTGACCCCTCTGGGACTGGTCTGTGATCTCCGTGGGACTCGACAATTATCCCTGTGGGACTGGACTGTGATCCATGTGGGACTGGACTGTGATCCATGTGAGACGGGAATGTGATCCATGTGGGACTGGACTTTGGTCCCTGCGGGACTGGACTGTGAGCACTGAGGTACTGGGGTGTGATCCCTGTGGGACTGGACTGTGACCCCTGTGGGATTGGACTGTGATCCCTGTGGGACTTGACTGTGAACCCTGTTGGACTGGATTGTGACCCTGGTGGGACTGGACTGTGATCCCTGTTGGACAGGACTGTGATCCCTGTGGGAATGGACTGTGATCCCTGTTGGACAGGACTGTGACCTCTGTGGGACTGGACTGTGATCCCTGTGGGACAGGACTGTGAATCCTGTGGGATTGGTCTGTGATCCCCGTGGGACTGGACAATGATCCCAGTGGGACTGGACTGTGATCCCTCTGGGATGTGAATGAGACCCCTGAGGGACTGGACTGTGATCCCTGTGGGACAGGACTGTGATCCCTGTGGGACTGGTCTGTAATCACTGTGGGACTGGACAATGATCCCTGTGGAACTGGACTGTGATCCCTGAGGGACTGGACAGTGGTCCCTGTGGAACTGGACTGTGATACCTGTGGGTCTGGACTGTGATCCCTGTGTGAGTGGACTCTGACCCCTGTGGCACTGGTCTGTGATCTCCGTGGGACTCGACAATTATCCCTGTGGGACTGGACTGTGATCAATGTGGGACTGGACTGTGATCCATGTGGGACGGGAATGTGATCCCTGTGGGACTGGCGTGTGATCCCTGTGGGACTGGTCTGTGACGCCTGTGGGATTGGACTGTTATCCCTTTGGGACTTGACTGTGACCCCTGTTGGACTGGACTGTGACCCCGGTGGGACTGGACTGTGATCGCTGTGGGACTGCACTGTGACCTCTGAGGGACGGGAGTTTGACACCTGTGGAATTGAACTGCGACCCCTGTGGGACTGGGCTGTGATCTCTGTGGGACTCGACTGCGATCCCTGTTGGACTGGACTGTGATCCCTGTGGGACTGGACTGTGATCCCTTTTGGACAGGGCTTTGATCCCTGTGGGACTGGACTATAATCCCTGTGTGACTGGACTGTGATCCATGTGTGACGGGAATGTGATCCCTGTGGGACTGAACTGTGATCACTGTGGGACTGGACTGTGATCCCATGAGTGACTGGGGTGTGATCCTGTGGGATTGGACTGTGATTCCTGTGGGATTGGACTATGATCCATGTGGGACTGGACTGTAATCCCTGTTGGGACTGGATTGTGATCCCTGTGGGCTTGACTATGACCCCTGAGGGACTGGACTGTGATCCCGGTGGGACTGGACTTGTTGCCTGTGGGACTGGATTGTGACCCCTGTGTGTCTGGACTCTGATATCTGTGGGACTGGACTTTATTCAATGTGGGAATGGACTGTGATCCATGTGGGACTGGACACTGATCCTTGTGCGACAGGACTGCAATCCCTGTGGGACGGGAGTTTGCCCCTGTGGAACTGAACTGCGACCCCTGTGGGACTGGGCTGTGATCTCTGTGGGACTCGACTGCGATCCCTGTTGGACTGGACTGTGATTCCTGTGGGACTGGACTGTGATCCCTGTTGGACAGGACTGTGATCCCTGTGGGACTGGACTATAATCACTGTGTGACTGGACAATTATCCCCGTGGGACTGGACTGAGATCCCTGTGTGACTGGACTGTGATCCATGTGTGACGGGAATGTGATCCCTGAGGGACTGGACTGTGATCCCTGTGGGACAGGACTGTGATCCCTGTGGGACTGGTCTGTAATCACTGTGGGACTGGACAATGATCCCTGTGGAACTGGACTGTGATCCCTGAGGGACTGGACAGTGGTCCCTGTGGAACTGGACTGTGATACCTGTAGGTCTGGACTGTGATCCCTGTGGGACTGGACTCTGACCCCTGTGGCACTGGTCTGTGATCTCCGTGGGACTCGACAATTATCCCTGTGGGACTGGACTGTGATCAATGTGGGACTGGACTGTGATCCATGTGGGACGGGAATGTGATCCCTGTGGGACTGGCGTGTGATCCCTGTGGGACTGGTCTGTGACGCCTGTGGGATTGGACTGTTATCCCTTTGGGACTTGACTGTGACCCCTGTTGGACTGGACTGTGACCCCGGTGGGACTGGACTGTGATCGCTGTGGGACTGCACTGTGACCTCTGAGGGACGGGAGTTTGACACCTGTGGAATTGAACTGCGACCCCTGTGGGACTGGGCTGTGATCTCTGTGGGACTCGACTGCGATCCCTGTAGGACTGGACTGTGATCCCTGTGGGACTGGACTGTGATCCCTTTTGGACAGGGCTGTGATCCCTGTGGGACTGGACTATAATCCCTGTGTGACTGGACTGTGATCCATGTGTGACGGGAATGTGATCACTGTGGGACTGAACTGTGATCACTGTGGGACTGGACTGTGATCCCTGAGTGACTGGGGTGTGATCCTGTGGGATTGGACTGTGATTCCTGTGGGATTGGACTATGATCCATGTGGGACTGGACTGTATTCCCTGTTGGGACTGGATTGTGATCCCTGTGGGCTTGACTGTGACCCCTGAGGGACTGGACTGTGATCCCGGTGGGACTGGACTTGTTGCCTGTGGGACTGGATTGTGACCCCTGTGTGTCTGGACTCTGATATCTGTGGGACTGGACTTTATTCATGTGGGAATGGACTGTGATCCATGTGGGACTGGACACTGATCCTTGTGCGACAGGACTGCAATCCCTGTGGGACGGGAGTTTGCCCCTGTGGAACTGAACTGCGACCCCTGTGGGACTGGGCTGTGATCTCTGTGGGACTCGACTGCGATCCCTGTTGGACTGGACTGTGATTCCTGTGGGACTGGACTGTGATCCCTGTTGGACAGGACTGTGATCCCTGTGGGACTGGACTATAATCCCTGTGTGACTGGACAATTATCCCCGTGGGACTGGACTGAGATCCCTGTGTGACTGGACTGTGATCCATGTGTGACGGGAATGTGATCCCTGTGGGACTGGACTGTGATCCCTGTGGGACTGGACTGTGATCCCTGTTGGACTGGACTGTGATCCTGTGGGATTGGACTGTGATTCCTGTGGGAACGGACTAGGATCCATGTGGGACTGGACTATAATCCCTGTGTGACTGGACAATTATCACCGTGGGACTGAACTGTGATCACTGTGGGACTGGACTGTGATCCCTGAGTGACTGGGGTGTGATCCTGTGGGATTGGACTGTGATTCCTGTGGGATTGGACTATGATCCATGTGGGACTGGACTGTAATCCCTGTTGGGACTGGATTGTGATCCCTGTGGGCTTGACTGTGACCCCTGAGGGACTGGACTGTGATCCCGGTAGGACTGGACTTGTTGCCTGTGGGACTGGATTGTGACCCCTGTGTGTCTGGACTCTGATATCTGTGGGACTGGACTTTATTCAATGTGGGAATGGACTGTGATCCATGTGGGACTGGACACTGATCCTTGTGCGACAGGACTGCAATCCCTGTGGGACGGGAGTTTGCCCCTGTGGAACTGAACTGCGACCCCTGTGGGACTGGGCTGTGATCTCTGTGGGACTCGACTGCGATCCCTGTTGGACTGGACTGTGATTCCTGTGGGACTGGACTGTGATCCCTGTTGGACAGGACTGTGATCCCTGTGGGACTGGACTATAATCCCTGTGTGACTGGACAATTATCCCCGTGGGACTGGACTGAGATCCCTGTGTGACTGGACTGTGATCCATGTGTGACGGGAATGTGATCCCTGTGGGACTGGACTGTGATCCCTGTGGGACTGGACTGTGATCCCTGAGTGACTGGGGTGTGATCCTG
Source organism: Pristiophorus japonicus (assembly GCF_044704955.1). Lineage (NCBI taxonomy): Eukaryota > Metazoa > Chordata > Chondrichthyes > Pristiophoridae > Pristiophorus > Pristiophorus japonicus. The sequence goes on from NC_091999.1 coordinate 67,742,765, forward strand.
TGGGATTGGACTGTGATTCCTGTGGGAACGGACTATGATCCATGTGGGACTGGACTGTAATCCCTGTTGGGACTTGATTGTGATCCCTGTGGGCTTGACTGTGACCCCTGTGGGACTGGTCTGTGATCCCGGTGGGACTGGACTTTGTTGCCTGTGGGACTGGATTGTGACCCCTGTGTGTCTGGACTGTGATATCTGTGGGACTGGACATTATTAAATGTGGGAATGGACTGTGATCTATGTGGGACTGGACACTGATCCCTGTGGGACAGGACTGTGATTCCTGTGGATCTGGACGGTGATCCCTTTGGGACAGGCCTGTTACCCCTGAGGAACTGGACTCTGATCCCTGAGGAACTGGACTGTGACCCCTGTGGGACTGGACTGTGATCCCTGTGGGACAGGACTGTGATTCCTGTGGGACTGGTCTGCGAGCCCCGTGCGACTGGAAAATGATCCCAGTGGGACTGGACTTTGATCCCTGTGGATCTGGACTGTGATCCCTGTGGGACTGGACTGTGATCCCTGAGGGACAGGACAGTGATTCCTGTGGGACTGGTCTGCGAGCCCCGTGCGACTGGACAATGATCCCAGTGGGACTGGACTGTGATCCCTGTGGATCTGGACTGTGATCCCTGTGGATCTGGACTGTGAACCCTGCGGGACTGGACTCTGACCCCTATGGGACTGGTCTTTGAACTCCGTGGGACTCGACAATTATCCCTGTGGGACTGGACTGTGATCCATGTGGGACTGGACTGTGAACCATGTGAGACGGGAATGTGATCCATGTGAAACTGGACTTTGATCCCTGCGGGACTGGACTGTGATCACTGAGGTACTGGGGTGTGATCCCTGTTGGACAGGACAGTGATACCTGTGGGAATGGACTGTGATCCCTGTTGGACGGGACTGTGACCTCTGTGGGACTGGACTGTGATCCATGTGGGACAGGACTGTCAATCCTGTGGGATTGGTCTGTGATCGCCGTGGGACTGGACAATTATCCCAGTGGGACTGGACTGTGATCCCTGTGGGATATGAGTGAGACCCCTGAGGGACTGGACTATGATCCCTGTGGGACAGGACTGTGATCCCTGTCGGACTGGTCTGTAATCACTGTGGGACTGGACAGTGGTCCCTGTGGAACTGGACTGTGATACCTGTGGGTCTGGACTGTGATCCCTGTGGGACTGGCATCTGACCCCTGAGGGACTGGTCTTTGATCTCGGTGGGACTCGACAATTATCCCTGTGGGACTGGACTGTGATCAATGTGGGACTGGACTGTGATCCCGGTGGGACTGGACTTTGTTGGCTGTGGGACTGGATTGTGACCCCTGTGTGTCTGGACTGTGATATCTGTGGGACTGGACATTATTAAATGTGGGAATGGACTGTGATCTATGTGGGATTGGACACTGATCCCTGTGGGACAGGACTGTGATTCCTGTGGGTCTGGACGGTGATCCCTGTGGGACAGGCCTGTTACCCCTGAGGAAGTGGACTCTGATCCCTGTGGGACGGGTCTGTGATCCCCGTGGGACTGGACAATGTTCCCTGTTGAACTGGACTGTGATCCCTGAGGGACTGGACTGTGATCCCTGTGGGAATGGACTGTGATCCCTGTTGGACAGGACTGTGACCCCTGTGGGACTGGACTGTGATCCCTGCGGGACAGGACTGTGATTCCTGTGGGACTGGTCTGCGATCCCCGTGGGACTGGACAATGATCCCGGTGGGACTGGACTGTGATCCCTGTGGGTCTGGACTGTGATCCCTGTGGGACAGGACTGTGATCCCTGAGGGACAGGACAGTGATCCCTGTGGAACTGAACTGCGATACCTGTGGGTCTGGACTTTGAACCCTGCAGGACTGGACTCTGACCCCTCTGGGACTAGTCTGTGATCTCCGTGGGACTCGACAATTATCCCTGTGGGACTGGAATGTGATCCATGTGGGACTGGACTGTGATCCATGTGAGACGGGAATGTGATCCATGTGGGACTAGACTTTGATCCCTGCGGGACTGGACTGTGAGCACTGAGGTACTGGGGTGTGATCCCTGTGGGACTGGTCTGTGACCCCTGTGGGATTGGACTGTGATCCCTGTGGGACTTGACTGTGAACCCTGTTGGACTGGACTGTGACCCTGGTGGGACTGGACTGTGATCCCTGTTGGACAGGACTGTGATCCCTGTGGGAATGGACTGTGATCCCTGTTGGACAGGACTGTGACCTCTGTGGGACTGGACTGTGATCCCTGTGGGACAGGACTGTGAATCCTGTGGGATTGGTCTGTGATCCCCGTGGGACTGGACAATGATCCCAGTGGGACTGGACTGTGAACCCTGTGGGATGTGAATGAGACCCCTGAGGGAATGGACTGTGATCCCTGTGGCACAGGACTGTGATCCCTGTGGGACTGGTCTGTAATCACTGTGGGACTGGACAATGATCCCTGTGGAACTGGACTGTGATCCCTGAGGGACTGGACGATGGTCCCTGTGGAACTGGACTGTGATACCTGTGGGTCTGGACTGTGATCCCTGTGGGACTGGACTCTGACCCCTGTGGCACTGGTCTGTGATCTCCGTGGGACTTGACAATTATCCCTGTGGGACTGGACTGTGATCAATGTGGGACTGGACTGTGATCCATGTGGGACGGGAATGTGATCCCTGTGGGACTGGCGTGTGATCCCTGTGGGACTGGTCTGTGACACCTGTGGGATTGGACTGTTATCCCTTTGGGACTTGACTGTGACCCCTGTTGGACTGGACTGTGACCCCGGTGGGACTGGAATGTGATCGCTGTGGGACTGCACTGTGACCTCTGAGGGACGGGAGTTTGACACCTGTGGAATTGAACTGCGACCCCTGTGGGACTGGGCTGTGATCTCTGTGGGACTCGACTGCGATCCCGGTTGGACTGGACTGTGATCCCTGTGGGACTGGACAGTGATCCCTTTTGGACAGGGCTGTGATCCCTGTGGGACTGGACTATAATCCCTGTGTGACTGGACAATTATCACCGTGGGACAAGACTGTGATCCCTGTGGGACTGGACTGTGATCCCTGAGTGACTGGGGTGTGATCCTGTGGGATTGGACTGTGATTCCTGTGGTATTGGACTATGATCCATGTGGGACTGGACTGTAATCCCTGTTGGGACTGGATTGTGATCCCTGTGGGCTTAACTGTGACCCCTGAGGGACTGGACTGTGATCCCGGTGGGACAGGACTTGTTGCCTGTGGGACTGGATTGTGACCCCTGTGTGTCTGGATTCTGATATCTGTGGGACTGGACTTTATTCAATGTGGGAATGGACTGTGATCCATGTGGGACTGGACACTGATCCTTGTGCGACAGGACTGCAATCCCTGTGGGACGGGAGTTTGACCCCTGTGGAACTGAACTGCGACCCCTGTGGGACTGGGCTGTGATCTCTGTGGGACTCGACTGCGATCCCTGTTGGACTGGACTGTGATTCCTGTGGGACTGGACTGTGATCCCTGTTGGACAGGACTGTGATCCCTGTGGGACTGGACTATAATCCCTGTGTGACTGGACAATTATCCCCGTGGGACTGGACTGAGATCCCTGTGTGACTGGACTGTGATCCATGTGTGACGGGAATGTGATCCCTGTGGGACAGGACTGTGATCCCTGTGGGACTGGACTGTGATCCCTGAGTGACTGGGGTGTGATCCTGTGGGATTGGACTGTGATTCCTGTGGGAATGGACTATGATCCATGTGGGACTGGACTGTAATCCCTGTTGGTACTTGATTGTGATCCCTGTGGGCTTGACTGTGACCCCTGTGGGACTGGTCTGTGATCCCGGTGGGACTGGACTTTGTTGCCTGTGGGACTGGATTGTGACCCCTGTGTGTCTGGACTGTGATATCTGTGGGACTGGACATTATTAAATGTGGGAATGGACTGTGATCTATGTGGGACTGGACACTGATCCCTGTGGGACTGGACTGTGATTCCTGTGGGTCTGGACGGTGATCCCTGTGGGACAGGCCTGTTACCCCTGAGGAACTGGACTCTGATCCCTGTGGGACTGGTCTGTGATCCCCGTGGGACTGGACAATGTTCCCTGTTGAACTTGACTCTGATCTCTGAGGGACTGGACGGCGACCCCTGTGGGACTGGACTGTGATCCCTGTGGGACAGGACTGTGATTCCTGTGGGACTGGTCTGCGTTCCCCGTGGGATGGACAATGATCCCAGTGGGACTGGACTGTGATCCCTGTGGATCTGGACTGTGATCCCTGTGGGACTGGACTGTGATCCCTGAGGGACAGGACAGTGATCCCTGTGGAACTGAACTGTGATCCTGTGGGTCTGGACTGTGAACCCTGCGGGACTGGACTCTGACCCCTATGGGACTGGCCTTTGAACTCCGTGGGACTCGACAATTATCCCTGTGGGACTGGACTGTGATCCATGTGGGACTGGACTGTGAACCCTGCGGGACTGGACTCTGACCCCTATGGGACTGGTCTTTGAACTCCGTGGGACTCGACAATTATCCCTGTGGGACTGGACTGTGATCCATGTGGGACTGGACTGTGAACCATGTGAGACGGGAATGTGATCCATGTGGGACTTGACTTTGATCCCTGCGGGACTGGACTGTGATCACTGAGGTACTGGGGTGTGATCCCTGTGGGACTGGTCGTGACACCTGTGGGATTGGACTGTGATCCCTGTGGGACTTGACTGTGACCCCTGTTGGACTGGACTGTGACCCTGGTGGGACTGGACTGTGATCCCTGTTGGACAGGACTGTGATACCTGTGGGAATGGACTGTGATCCCTCTTGGACAGGACTGTGACCTCTGTGGGACTGGACTGTGATCCCTGTGGGACAGGACTGTGAATCCTGTGGGATTGGTCTGTGATCGCGGTGGGACTGGACAATGATCCCTGTGGGACAGGACTGTGATCCCTGTGGCACTGGTCTGTAATCACTGTGGGACTGGACAATGAACCCTGTGGGACTGGACTGTGATCCCTGAGGGACTGGACAGTGCTCCCTGTGGAACTGGACTGTGATACCTGTTGGTCTGGACTGTGATCCCTGTGGTTTGGCATCTGACCCCTGAGGGACTGGTCTGTGATCTCGGTGGGACTCGACAATTATCCCTGTGGGACTGGATTGTGATCAATGTGGGACTGGACTGTGATCCATGTGGGACGGGAATGTGATCCCTGTGGGACTGGCGTGTGATCCCTGTGGGACTGGTCTGTGACGCCTGTGGGATTGGACTGTTATCCCTGTGGGACTTGACTGTGACCCCAGTTGGACTGGACTGTGACCCCGGTGGGACTGGACTGTGATCGCTGTGGGACTGCACTGTGACCCCTGTGGGACGGGAGTTTGACACCTGTGGAATTGAACTGCGACCCCTGTGGGACTGGGCTGTGATCTCTGTGGGACTCGACTGCAATCCCTGTTGGACTGGACTGTGATTCCTGTGGGACTGGACTGTGATCCCTGTTGGACAGGACTGTGATCCCTGTGGGATTGGACTATAATTCCTGTGTGACTGGACAATTATCACCGTGGGACTGGACTGCGATCCCTGTGTGACTGGACTGTGATCCATGTGTGACGGGAATGTGATCACTGTGGGACTGGACTGTGATCCCTGTGGGACTGGACTGTGATCCCTGAGTGACTGGGGTGTGATCCTGTGGGATTGGACTGTGATTCCTGTGGGATTGGACTATGATCCATGTGGGACTGGACTGTAATCCCTGTTGGGACTGGATTGTGATCCCTGTGGGCTTGGCTGTGACTCCTGAGGGACTGGACTGTGATCCCGGTGGGACTGGACTTGTTGCCAGTGGGACTGGATTGTGACCCCTGTGTGTCTGGACTCTGATATCTGTGGGACTGGACTTTATTCAATGTGGGAATGGACTGTGATCCATGTGGGACTGGACACTGATCCTTGTGCGACAGGACTGCAATCCCTGTGGGACGGGAGTTTGACCCCTGTGGAACTGAACTGCGACCCCTGTGGGACTGGGCTGTGATCTCTGTGGGACTCGACTGCGATCCCTGTTGGACTGGACTGTGATTCCTGTGGGACTGGACTGTGATCCCTGTTGGACAGGACTGTGATCCCTGTGGGACTGGACTATAATCCCTGTGTGACTGGACAATTATCCCCGTGGGACTGGACTGAGATCCCTGTGTGACTGGACTGTGATCCATGTGTGACGGGAATGTGATCCCTGTGGGACTGGACTGTGATCCCTGTGGGACTGGACTGTGATCACTGAGTGACTGGGGTGTGATCCTGTGGGATTGGACTGTGATTCCTGTGGGAATGGACTGCGATCCCTGTATGACTGGACTGTGATCCATGTGTGACGGGAATGTGATCCCTGTGGGACTGGACTGTGATCACTGTGGGACTGGACTCTGATCCCTGAGTGACTGGGGTGTGATCCTATGGGTTTGGACTGTGATTCCTGAGGGATTGGACTATGATCCATGTGGGACTGGACTGTAATCCCTGTTGGGACTGGATTGTGATCCCTGTGGGCTTGACTGTGACCCCTGAGGGACTGGACTGTGATCCCGGTGGGACTGGACTTGTTGCCTGTGGGACTGGATTGTGACCCCTGTGTGTCTGGACTCTGATATCTGTGGGACTTGACTTTATTCAATGTGGGAATGGACTGTGATCCATGTGGGACTGGACACTGATCCTTGTGCGACAGGACTGTAATCCCTGTTGGGACTTGATTGTGATCCCTGTGGGCTTGACTGTGACCTCTGTGAGACTGGACTGTGATCCCGGTGAGACTGGACTTTGTTGCCTGTGGGACTGGATTGTGACCCCTGTGTGTCTGGATTGTGATATCTGTGGGACTGGACATTATTAAATGTGGGAATGGACTGTGATCTATGTGGGACTGGACACTGATCCCTGTGGGACAGGACTGTGATTCCTGTGGTCTGGACGGTGATCCCTGTGGGACAGGCCTGTTACCCCTGAGGAACTGGACTCTGATACCTGTGGGACTGGTCTGTGATCCCCGTGGGACTGGACAATGTTCCCTGTTGAACTGGACTCTGATCCCTGAGGGACTGGACTGTGACCACTGTGGGACTGGACTGTGATCCCTGTGGGACAGGACTGTGATTCCTTTGCGACTGGTCTGCGATCCCCGTGGGACTGGACAATGATCCCAGTGGGACTGGACTGTGATCCCTGTGGGTCTGGACTGTGATACCTGTGGGACTGGACTGTGATCCCTGAGGGACAGGGCAGTGATCCCTGTGGAACTGAACTGTGATCCTGTGGGTCTGGACTGTGAACCCTGCGGGACTTGACTCTGACCCCTATGGGACTGGTCTTTGAACTCCGTGGGACTCGACAATTATCCCTGTGGGACTGGACTGTGATCCATGTGGGACTGGACTGTGAACCATGTGAGACGGGAATGTGATCCATGTGGGACTGGACTTTGATCCCTGCGGGACTGGACTGTGATCACTGAGGAACTGGGGTGTGATCCCTGTGGGACTGGTCTGTGAACCCTGTGGGATTGGACTGTGATCCCTGTGGGACTTGACTGTGACCCCTGTTGGACTGGACTGTGACCCTGGTGGGACTGGACTGTGATCCCTGTTGGACAGGACTGTCATCCCTGTCGGAATGGATGTGATCCCTGTTGGACAGGACTGTGACCTCTGTGGGACTGGACTGTGATCCCTGTGGGACAGGACTGTGAATCCTGTGGGATTGGTCTGTGATCGCCGTGGGACTGGACAATGATCCCAGTGGGACTGGACTGTGATCCCTGTGGGATATGAGTGAGACCCCTGAGGGACTGGACTGTGATCCCTGTGGGACAGGACTGTGATCCCTGTGGGACTGGACTGTGATCCCTGTGGGACTGTACAATGATCCCTGTGGGACTGGACTGTGATCCATGAGGGACTTGACAGTGATCCCTGTGGAATTGGACTGTGATACCTGTGGGTCTGGACTGTGATCCCTATGGGGATGGACTCTGACCCCTGTGGGACTGGTCTGTGATCTCCGTGGGACTCGACAATTATCCCTGTGGGACTGGACTGTGATTCATGTGGGACTGGACTGTGATCCATGTGGGACGGGAATGTGATCCTTGTGGGACTGGACTTTGATCCCTGCGGGACTGGACTGTGATCTCTGAGGTACTGGCGTGTGATCCCTGTGGGACTGGTCTGTGTCCCCTGTTGGACTGGACTGTGACCCCGGAGGGACTGGACTGTGATCACTGTTGGACTGCACTGTGACCCGTGTAGGACTGGACTGTGATCTCCGTGGGACACGACAATTATCCCTGTGGGACTGGACTGTGATCCATGTGGGACTGGACTGTGATCCATGTGAGACGGGAATGTGATCCATGTGGGACTGGACTTTGATCCCTGCGGGACTGGACTGTGATCACAGAGTTACTGGGGTGTGATCCCTGTGGGACTGGTCTGTGACCCCTGTGGGATTGGACTGTGATCCCTGTGGGACTTGACTGTGACCCCTGTTGGACTGGACTGTGACCCTGGTGGGACTGGACTGTGATCCCAGTGGGACAAGAATGTGATCCCTCTGGGACTGGACTGTGATCGCTGAGGGACTAGACTTTGATCTCTGTGGGATTGGACTATGATCTTTGAAGTACTGCACTGTGATCCCTGTGGAACTAGACTGTAGTACCTCTGGGTCTGGACTGTGATCCCTTTGGGACTGGATTGTGATCACTGTGGGACTGGACTGTGATCCCTGCGGGACTGGACTGTGATCCCTGTGGGACTGGACTGCAATCCCTCTGGGATCGGAGTTTGACCCCTGTGGGACTGAACTGCGACCCCTGTGGGACAGGACTGCCAACCCTGTGGGATTCGACTGCGACCCCTGTGGGACTGGACGGCGATCCCTGTTGGACTGCACTTTGACACCTGTGGGATTGGACTGTGATCTCTGTGGGACGGCACTGTGATCGCTGTGGGACAGGACTGTGATCCCTGTGGTACTGGACTGTTACCCCATTTGGGCTGGACTATGAACCCTGTGGGACTGGGGAGTGATCCATGTGTGACTGGACTGTGACCCCTGTGGTCCCGGAATGTGATACCTGTGGGACTGGACTGTGAACCCTGTGGTACTGGACAGTGATCTCTCTGGGACTGGACTGTGATCCCTGTGGGACTAAACTGCGATCTCTGTGGGACTGGACTTTGATCCCTGAGGAACTGGACTGTGATCCCTGTGGGACTGGACGGTGATCCCTGAAGAACTTACTTTGATCACTTTGGGACTGGACTGTGATCAGTGTGCGACTGGACTGTGATCCCTGTGGGATTAAACCGTGCCCACTGTGTTACTGGACTGTTATTCCTGTGGGACTGGACTGTGATCCCTCTGGGACTGGACTGTGACCCCTGTGGGACTGGGCTGTGATCCCAATGGGACAGGAATGTGATCCCTGTGGGATTGGACTGTGAATCCTGTGGAACTAGACTGTGATCTCTGTGGGACTGGATTGTGATTCCCCTGTGGGACTGGACTGTGATCCGTGTGCGACTGGACTGTGAACTCTGTGGGACTGGACTGTGATCTCTGTGGGACTGAATAGTGATACCTGTGGGATTTGACTGTGACTGCTGAGGGACTGGACTGTTACCCCTTTGGGACTGGACTGTGACCCCTGTGGGACAGTAATGTGATCCCTGTTGGACTGCACTGTGATCCCTGTGGGACTAGATTGTGATTCCCCTGTGGGACTGGTCTGTGATCCCCGTGGGACTGTGCTATGAAGCCTGTTGGACTGGACTATGATCCCTGAGGGATTGGACTGTGATCCATGTTGAACTGGACTGTGATACCTGTGGGTCTGGACTTTGATCCCTGTGGGACGGGACTCTGATGCCTTTGGGACTGGCTGTGATACCTGTGAGACTTGGCTGTGATTCTTGTGGGACTCAAGTGCAACCACTGTGGGACCGGAGTTTGACCCCTGTGTGACTCAACTGCGACCCCTGTGGGACTGGCATGTGATCCCTGTGGGATTCGATTGCGATCCCTGTGGGACTGGACTGTGATCTCTGTGGGACTGGACTGTGATCCCTATGCGACTGGAGTGTGACCCCTGTGGGACAGGACTGTTACTCCTGTGGGACTGGACTGTCATCCCTGTGGGGTTGGACTCTGACCGCTTTGGGATTGGACTGTGATCTCTGTGGGACTAAACTGTGATTCCTGTGGAACTGGACTGTGATCCCTGTGGAACTGGACTGTGATCGCTGAGGGTATGGACCTGATCCCTGTGGGATTGGACTGTGATCCCTGAGGTACTGCACTATGATCCCTGTGGGATTTGAATGTGATCCCTGTGGTACTGGACTGTGACCCTTTGGGACTGGACTGTGACCCCTGTGGGACGGGGCTGTGATGCCAGTATGACAGGAATTTGCTCACTGTGGGACATGACTGTGATCTCTGTGGGACTGCATGGTGATACCTATGGGATTGGACTGTGACCCCTGTGGGACTGGACTCTGACCCCTGTGGGGCTGGACTGTGATCTCTGTGGGACTGGATTGTGATACCTGTGGATTGGACTGTGACGCTTGTAGGACTGGACTGTTACCACTTTGGGAGTGGACTGTGACCCCTTATGGACAGTAATGTGATCCCTGTGGGACTACATTGTGATCTCTGTGGGACTGGATTGGGATCCTCTGTGGCATAGGACTGTGATCCCTGTGGGACTGGACTGCGACCCCTGCGGGACTGGACTGTGACTCCTGTGGGACTGGACTGTCATCCCTGTGGGACTGGACTGTGATCCCTGTGGGACTGGACTGCAATCAGTGTGGGACTGTGCAATGAAGCCTGTGGGAATGGACTGTGATCCCTGAGGGATTGGACTGTGATCCATGTTGAACTGGACTGTGATACCTGTGGGTCTGGTCTGTGATCCCTGTGGGACAGGACTGTGATCCCTTTGGGACTGGGCTGTGATCCCTGTGAGACTGGGCTGTGCTTCTTGTGGAACAGGCCTGCAATCACTGTGGGACCGGAGTTTGAGCCCTGTGGTACTGAACTGCGACCTCTGTGGGACTGGCCTGTGATCCCTGTGGGATTCGATTGTGATTCCTGTGGGATTAGACTGTGATCCCTGTGGGACTGGACTGTGATCCCTATGTGACTGGACTGTGACCTCTGTGGAACTGGACTGTCATCCTGTGGGGTTGGACTGTGACCCCTGTGGGACAGGACTGTGATCCTTGTGGAACTGGACTATGAACCCTGTGGGACTGGGGAGTGATCCATGTGGGACTGGACTGTGACCCCTGTGGGCCCGGAATGTGATACTTGTGGGACTGGACTGTGAACCCTGTGGTACTGGACTGTGATCTCTCTGGGACTGGACTGTGATCCCTGTGGCACTAAACTGCGATCTCTGTGGGACTGGACTTTGATCCCTGAGGAACTGGACTGTGATCCCTGTGGGACTGGACGGTGATCCTTGAAGAACTTACTTTGATCACTGTGGGATTGGACTGTGATTAGTGTGCGACTGCACTGTGATCCCTGTGGGATTAAAAAGTGCCCCCTGTGCGACAGGACTGCGGTCCCTGTGGGAATGAAAAGCAATCCCTGTGAGATTGACTGTAACCTATGTGGGAATGGACAGTTATCCCTGTGGAACTGGTCTGTGATCCCTGTGGCAGAGGACTGTGATACCTGTGGGACCAGACGGTGATCCCTGTGGGAATGTATGTGAACCCTGTGGAACGGGAATGTGATTCTTGAGGCGCTGGAATGTGCTACCTGTGGGACTGGACCGTGATCCCTGTGGGAATGGACTGTGATCCCAGTGGGACTGGGGTGTGATCCCTGTGGGACAGGACTGTGATCCCTGTGGCACAGGACTGTGATCCCTGAGTTGCTGGACTGTTATTCCTGTGGGACTGGACTGTGATCGCTGAGGGATTGGACTGTGAACCCTGTGGAACTAGACTGTGATCCCTGTGGGACTGGACTGTGATCCCTGTGGGACTGGACTGTGATCTCTCTGGGACTGGATAGTGATACCTGTGGGATTTGACTGTGACTGCTGAGGGACTGGACTGTTACCCCTTTGGACTGGACTGTGACACCTGTGGGACAGTAATGTGATCCCTGTTGGACTGCACTGTGATCTCTGTGGGACTAGATTGTGATTCCCCTGTGGGACTGGACTGTGATCCCTGTGGGACTGGACTGCGACCCCTGTGGTACTGGACTGTGACCCCTGTGGGACTGGACTGTGATCCCCGTGGGACTGGACTGTGATCCCTGTGCGACTGGTCTGCGATCCCCGTGGGACTGGGCTATGAAGCCTGTGGGACTGGACTGTGATCCCTGAGGGATTGGACTGTGATCCATGTTGAACTGGACTGTGATACCTGTGGGTCTGGACTTTGATCCCTGTGGGACGGGACTGTGATCCGTTTGGGACTGGCTGTGATACCTGTGAGACTGGGCTGTGATTCTTGTGGGACTCAAGTGCATCCACTGTGGGACCGGAGTTTGACCCCTGTGTGACTCAACTGCGACCCCTGTGGGACTGGCCTGTTATCCCTGTGGGATTCGATTGCGATCCCTGTGGGACTGGACTGTGATCTCTATGGGACTGGACTGTGATCCCTATGCGACTGGAGTGTGACCCCTGTGGGACTGGACTGTTACTCCTGTGGGAATGGACTGCCTTTCCCTGTGCGGTTGGACTGTAACCGCTTTGGGATTGGTCTGTGATCTCTGTGGGACTAAACTGTGATTCCTGTGGAACTGGACTGTGATCCCTATGCGGCTGGACTGTGACCTCTGTGGGACTGGACTGTCATCCTGTGGGGTTGGACTGTGACCCCTGTGGGATTGGACTGTGATCTCTGTGGGACTAAACTGTGATCCCGGTGGAACTGGACTGTGATCCCTGTGGGACAGGACTGTGATCCTTGTGGAACTGGACTATGAACCCTGTGGGACTAGGGAGTGATCCATGTGGGACTGGACTGTGACCCCTGTGGGCCCGGAATGTGATACCTGTGGGACTGGACTGTGAACCCTGTGGTACTGGACTGTGATCTCTCTGGGACTGGACTGTGATCCCTGTGGGACTAAACTGCGATCTCTGTGGGACTGGACTTTGATCCCTGAGGAACTGGACTGTGATCCCTGTGGGACTGGACGGTGATCCCTGAAGAACTTACTTTGATCACTGTGGGACTGGACTGTGATCAGTGTGCGACTGGACTGTGATCCCTGTGGGATTAAACAGTGCCCCCTATGCGACAGGACTGCGGACTCTGTGGGAATGAAAAGCAATCCCTGTGAGATTTGACTGTAACCTATGTGGGAATGGACAGTGATCCCTGTGGAACTGGTCTGTTATCCCTGTGGCAGAGGACTGTGATACCTGTGGGACCGGACGGTGATCCCTGTGGGACTGGACTGTGAACCCTGTGGTACTGGACTGTGATCTCTCTGGGACAGGACTGTGATCCCTGTGGGACTAAACTGCGATCTCTGTGGGACTGGACTTTGATCCCTGAGGAACTGGACTGTGATCCCTGTGGGACTGGACGGTGATCCCTGAAGAACTTACTTTGATCACTGTGGGACTGGACTGTGATCAGTGTGCGACTGGACTGTGATCCCTGTGGGATTAAACAGTGCCCCCTATGCGACAGGACTGCGGTCCCTGTGGGAATGAAAAGCAATCCCTGTGAGATTAGACTGTAACCTATGTGGGAATGGACAGTGATCCCTGTGGAACTGGTCTGTTATCCCTGTGGCAGAGGACTGTGATATCTGTGGGACCGGACGGTGATCCCTGTGGGAATGTCTGTGAACCCTGTGGAACGGGAATGTGATTCTTGAGGCGCTGGAATGTGCTACCTGTGGGACTGGACTGTGATCCCTGTGGGAATGGACTGTGATCCTGGTGGGACTGGAGTGTGATCCCTGTGGGACAGGACTGTGATCCCTGTAGCACAGGACTGTGATCCCTGTGTTACTGGACTGTTATTCCTGTGGGACTGGACTGTGATTCTTGTGGGACTGGACTTTGATCCCTGTGGTACAGGACTGTGCCCCTCTGGGCCTGGACTGTGACCCCTGTGGGACTGGGCTGTGATCCCAATGGGACAGGAATGTGATCCCTGTGGGAATGGACTGTGATCGCTGTAGGACTGGACTGTGATCCCTGTGAGATTGGACTGTGATCGCTGAGGGATTGGACTGTGAAACCTGTGGAACTAGACTGTGATCTCTGTGGGACTGGATTGTGATTCACCAGTGGGACTTGACTGTGATACCTGTGGGACTGGACTGCGAACCCTGTGGTACTGGACTGTGACCCCTGTGGGACTGGACTGTGATCCCTGTGGGACTGGACTGTGATCCCTGTGCGACTGGTCTGTGATCCCCGTGGGACTGGGCTATGAAGCCTGTGGGACTGGACTGTGATCCCTGAGGGATTGGACTGTGATCCATGTTGAACTGGACTGTGATACCTGTGGGTCTGGACTTTGATCCCTGTGGGACGGGACTGTGATCCCTTTGTGACTGGCTGTGATACCTGTGAGACTGAGCTGTGATTCTTGTGAGACTCAAGTGCAACCACTGTGGGACCGGAGTTTGACCCCTGTGTTACTCAATTGCGACCCCTGTGGGACTGGCCTGTGATCCCTGTGGGATTCGATTGCGATCCCTGTGGGACTGGACTGTGATCTCTATGGGACTGGACTGTGATCCCTATGCGACTGGAGTGTGACCCCTGTGCGACTGGACTGTTACTCCTGTGGGACTGGACTGCGATCTGTTTGGGACTGGACTGTGATCCCTGTGTTACTGGACTGTTATTCCTGTGGGACTGGACTGTGATCCCTGTGGGACTGGACTTTGATCCCTGTGGTACTGGACTGTGACCCCTGTGGGACATGACTGTGACCCCTGTGGGACTGGGCTGTGATCCCAATGGGACAGGAATGTGATCCCTGTGGGACAGGACTGTGATCGCTGAGGGACTGGACTATGATCCCTGTGGGATTGTACTGTGATCCCTGAGGGATTGGACTATGATACATGTGGAACTAGACTGTGATCTCTGTGGGACTGGATTGTGATTCCCCTGTGGGACTGGACTGTGATCCCTGTGCGAATGGACTGTGATCCCTGTGGGACTCGACTGTGATCTCTGTGGGACTGGATAGTGATACCTGTGGGACTGGATAGTGATACCTGTGGGATTTGACTGTGACTGCTGAGGGACTGGACTGTTACCCCTTTGGGACTGGACTGTGACCCCTGTGGGACAGTAATGTGATCCCTGTTGGACTGCACTGTGATCTCTGTGGGACTAGATTGTGATTCACCTGTGGGACTGGACTGTGATCCCTGTGGAACAGCACTGTGATGCCTGTGTTACTGGACTATGATTCCTGTCGGATTGGACTGTGATCGCTATGCTACTGGACTGTGACCCTGTGGGACTGGACTGTGATCCGTGTGGTACAGGACTGTGACCTCTGTGGGACTGGGCTGAGATCCCAGTGGGACTGGACTGTGACCCCTGTGGGATTGGACTGTGACCCCTGTGGGACTGGACTGCGATCTCTGTGGGACTGGACTGTAATCCCTGTTGGACAGAGCTGTGATCCCTGTGGAACTGGACTTTGACACCTGTGGTATTGGATTGTGATCCCTGCGGGACTGCACTGTGATCCCTGCGGAATTGGACTGTCATCCCTATGGTACTGGACTGTGATCCCTGTTGGACTTAACTGTGACACCTGTGGGACTTGACTGTGATCGCTGTGGGACTGGACTGTGATCCCTGTGGAACTGTACTGTGATCGCTGCGGGACTGCTCTGTGATCCCTGTGGGACTTGACTGTGATCGCTGTGGGACTGGACTGTGATCCTTGTGGAACTGCACTGTGATCGCTGCGGGACTGAGCTGTAAGCCCAGTGGCACCGGACTGTGATCCCTGTGGGACTGGATTGCGATCTCTTTGGGACTGGACTGTGACCCCTGTGGGAATGGACTGTTACCGCAGTGGGACGGGACTTTGATCCCTGCGGGACTGGACTGTGATCCCTGTGCGACTGAACTGCGACACCTGTGCGACATGACTGTTATCCCTGTGGGACTGGTCTGTGAAGTCTGTGGGTCATGACTGTGATCCCTGTGGGACTGGATAGTGATACCTGTTGGATTAGACTATGACTGCTGTGGGATTGGACTGTTGCCCTTTTGGGACTGGACTGTGACCCCTGTGGGACAGTAATGTGATAGCTGTGGAACTGGACTGCGACCCCTGTGGAATTGGAATGTGACCCTTGTGGGACTGAAAAGTGATCCCTTTGGGACTGGACTGTGATCCCTGTTGGACTGGTCTATGATCCCCGTGGGACTGAGCAATGAAGCCTGTGGGACTGGACTGTGATCCCTGAGGGATTGGACTGTGATCCATGTTGAACTGGACTGTGATACCTGTGGGTCTGGACTGTGATCCCTGTGGGTCGGGACTGTGATCCCTTTGGGACTGGGCAGTGATCCCTGTGAGACTGGGCTGTGATTCTTGTGGGACTTGACTGCAACCACTGTGGGACCGGAGGATGACCCCTGTGTGACTGAACTGCGACCCCTGTGGGACTGGCCTGTTATCCCTGTGGGATTCGAATGCGATCCTGTGGGACTGGACTTTGGTCCCTGTGGGACTGGAGTGTGATCCCTGTTGGACATTACTGTGATCCCTGTGGGACAGGACTGTGATCCCTGTGTTGCTGGACTGTTATTCCTGTGGGACTGGACTGTGATCCCTGTGGGACTGGACTTTGATCCCTGTGGTACTGGACTGTGACCCCTCTGGGCCTGGACCGTGACCCCTGTGGGACTGGGCTGTGATCCCAATGGGACAGGAATGTGATCCCTGTGGGACTAGACTGTGATCGCTGAGGGACTGGACTGTGATCCCTGTGGGATTGGACTGTGATCCCTGAGGGATTGGACTGTGAATCCTGTGGAACTAGACTGTGATCTCTGTGGGACTGGATTGTGATTCCCCTGTGGGACTGGACTGTGATCCCTGTGGGACTGGACTGTGATCCGTGTGGGACTGGACTGTGATCTCTGTGGGACTGGGTAGTGATACCTGTGGGATTTGACTGTGACTGCTGAGGGACTGGACTGTTACCCCTTTGGGACTGGACTGTGACCCCTGTGGGACAGTAATGTGATCCCTTTTGGACTGCACTGTGATCTCTGTGGGACTATATTGTGATTCCCCTGTGGGACTGGTCTGTGATCCCTGTGGGACTGGACTGCGACCCCTGTGGGACTGGACTGTGACCCCTGTGGGACTGGTCTGTGATCCCCGTGGGACTGGGCTATGAAGCCTGTGGGACTGGACTGTGATCCCTGAGGGATTGGACTGTGATCCATGTTGAACTGGACTCTGATATCTGTGGGTCTGGACTTTGATCCCTGTGGGACGGAACGGTGATGCCTTTGGGACTGGCTGTGATACCTATGAGACTTGGCTGTGATTCTTGTGGGACTCATGTGCAACCGCTGTGGGACCGGAGTTTGACACCTGTTTGACTCAACTGCGACCCCTGTGGGACTGGCATGTGATCCCTGTGGGATTCGATTGCGATCCCTGTGGGACTGGACTGTGATCTATATGGGACTGGACTGTGATCCCTATGCGACTGGATTGTGACCCCTGTGGGACTGGACTGTTACTCCTGTGGGACTGGACTGTCATCCCTGTGGGGTTGGACTGTGACCGCTTTGGGATTGGACTGTGATCTCTGTGGAACTAAACTGTGATTCCTGTGAAACTGGACTGTGATCCCTGTGGAACTGGACTGTGATCGCTGAGGGTATGGACCTGATCCCTTTGGGATTGGACTGTGATCCCTGAGGTACTGCACTATGATCCCTGTGGGACTGGACTTTGATCCCTGTGGTACTGGACTGTGACCGTTTGGGACTGGACTGTGACCCCTGTGGGACGGGGCTGTGATGCCAGTATGACAGGAATGTGCTCACTGTGGGACTTGACTGTGATCTCTGTGGGACTACATTGTGATACCTATGGGATTGGACTGTGACCCCTGTGGGACTGCACTCTGACCCCTGTGGGACTGGACTGTGATCTCTGTGGGACTGGATTGTGATACCTGTGGATTGGACTGTGACCCTTGTAGGACTGGACTGTTACCACTTTGGGACTGGACTGTGACCCCTTTTGGACAGTAATGTGATCCCTGTGGGACTACATTGTGATCTCTGTGGGACTGGATTGGGATCCCCTGTGGCATCGGACTGTGATCCCTGTGGGACTGGACTGCGACCCCTGCGGGACTGGACTGTGACTCCTGTGGGACTGGACTGTCATCCCTGTGGGACTGGACTGTCATCCCTGTGGGACTGGACTGCAATCAGTGTGGGACTGTGCAATGAAGCCTGTGGGAATGGACTGTGATCCCTGAGGGATTGGACTGTGATCCATGTTGAACTGGACTGTGATACCTGTGGGTCTGGTCTGTGATCCCTGTGGGACAGGACTGTGATCCCTTTGGGACTGGGCTGTGATCCCTGTGAGACTGGGCTGTGCTTCTTGTGGGACAGGCCTGCAATCACTGTGGGACCGAAGTTTGACCCCTGTGGTACTGAACTGCGACCTCTGTGGGACTGGCCTGTGATCCGTGTGGGTTTCGATTGTGATTCCTGTGGGATTAGACTGTGATCCCTGTGGGACTGGACTGTAGTCTCTATGGGACTGGACTGTGATCCCTATGCGACTGGACTGTGACCCCTGTTGGACTGGACGGTCATCCTGTGGGGTTGGACTGTGACCCCTGTGGGTTTGGACTGTGATCTCTGTGGGACTAAACTGTGATCCCTGTGGGATTGGTGTGTGATCGCTGTGGGACAGGACTTTGATCCCTGTGGGACTGGACTGTGATGCCTGTGTTACTGGACTGTGATTCCTGTGGGACTGGACTGTGATCGCTGTGGTACTGGAGTGTGACCCCTGTGGGACTGGACTGTGATCCCTGTGGGACTGGACTGTGACCCCTGTGGGACTGGACTGTAATCCCTGTGGGACAGAACGGTGATCTCTGTGGAACTGGACTTTGACACCTTTGGGATTGGACGGTGATTCCTGCCGGACTGCAATGTTATCACTCTGGAACTGGACTGTGAACCCTGCGGGACTGGACTGTGATCCCTGTGGTACAGGACTGTGACTCCTGTGGGACTGGATTGTGACCCCTGTGGGACTGGACTGTGACCCCTGTGGGACTGGGCTGTGAATCTAGTGGGACTGGACTGTAACCATGTGGGACTGGACTGTGATCCCGATGGTACAGGACTGTGACCCCTGAGAGATAGGCCTGTGACTCAAGTGGGACTGGGCTGTGATCCCAGTGGGACCGGACTGTGATCCCTGTGTGACAGAACTGTGACCGCTGTGGGATTGGACTGTGACCCATGTGGGACTGGGCTGTGATCCCAGTGGCACTGGACTGTGACCCCTGTGGGACTGGATTGTGACCCCTGTGGGACTGGGCTGTGAGCCCAGTGGGACTGGACTGTGATCCCTGAGGCACTGGACTGTGTTCCCTGTGGGACTTAACTGTGACACCTGTGCGACTTGACTGTGATCCCTGTGGGACTGGAGTGTGATCCCTGTGGAACTGGACTTTGATCCCTGTGAGACTGCACTGTGATCCCTGTGGAACTGGACTGTGATCCCTGTGTGAGAGGACTATGACCCCTGTGGGACTGGACTGTGACCCCTGTGGGACTGGACTGTTACCGCAGTGGGACCGGACTGTGATTGCTGTGGGACTGGATTCGATCCCTGTGGAACTGGACTTTGACAGCTGTGGGATTGGACTGTGATCCCTGTGGGACTGCACGGTGATGACTGTGGAACTGGACTGTGATCCCTTTGGGACTGGACTGCGATCCCTGTGGGACTGCACTGTGATGTCTGTGGGACTGGATTCTGATTCCCCTGTGGGACTGGACTGTGATGTCTGTGGGACTGGACTGCGACCCCTGTGGGACTGGACTTTGACCCCTGTGGGACTGGACTGTAATCCCTGTGGGACAGAACGGTGATCCCTGTGGAACTGGACTTTGACACCTTTGGGATTGGACGGTGATCCCTGCGGGACTGCAATATTATCACTCTGGAACTGGACTGTGATCCCTGCGGGACTGGACTGTGATCCCTCTGGGACTTAACTGTGACACCTGTGCGACTTGACTGTGATCCCTGTGGGACTGGACTGTGATCCCTGTGGAACTGGACTGTGATCCCTGTGGGACTGCACAGTGATCCCTGTGGAACTGGACTGTGACCCCTGTGGGACTGGACTGTTACCGCAGTGGGACCGGACTGTGATTCCTGTGGGACTGGACTGTGATTCCTGTGGAACTGGACTTTGAAACCTGTGTGATTGGACTGTGTTCCCTGTGGGACTGCACAGTGATGACTGGAACTGGACTGTGATCGCTGCGGGACTGGACTGTGATCCCTGTGGGACTGAACTGTGACACCTGTGTGACATGACTGTTATCCCTCTGGGACTGGACTGTGATCCCTTTGGGACTGGACTGTGATCTCTTTGGACTGCACTGTGATCTCTGTGGGACAGGATTGTGATTCCCCTCTGTGACTGGACTGTGATCCCTGTGGGACTGGACTGCGACCCCTGTGAGACTGGACTGTGACCCCTGTGGGACTGGACTGTGATCCATTTGGGACTGGACTGTGATCCCTGTGCGACTGGTCTGTGATCTCCGTGGGACTGGGCAATGAAACCTGTGGGACTGGACTGTGATCCATGTGGGTCTGAACTGTGACACCTGTGGGACTGGGCTGTGATCCCAGTGGGACCGGACTGTGATCCCTGTGGGACAGAACTGTGACCCCTGTGGGATTGGACTGTGACTCCTGTGGGACTGGGCTGTGAGCCCAGTGGGACTGGACTGTGACCCCTGTGGGACTGGACTGCGATCTCTGTCGGACTGGACTGTGATCCCGATGCGACTGGACTGTGACCCCTGTGGGACAGGGCTGTGACCGCAGTGGGACCGGACTGTAATCCCTGTGGGACAGAACTGTGATCCCTGTGGAACTGGACTTTGACACATGTGGGATTGGAAGGTGATCCCTGCGCGACTGCCCTGTTATCCGTGTGGAACTGGACTGTGATCCCTGCGGGACTGGACTGTGATCCCTGTGGGACTTAACTGTGACACCTGTTCGACTTGACTGTGATCCTTGTGGGACTGGAGTGTGATCCCTGTGGAACTGGACTTTGATCCCTGTGGGACTGCACTGTGATCCCTGTGGAACTGGACTGTGATCCCTGTGTGAGAGGACTATGACCCCTGTGGGACTGGAATGTGACCCCTGTGGGACTGGACTGTAATCCCTGCGGGACAGAACGGTGATCCCTGTGGAACTGGACTTTGACACCTGTGGGATTGGACGGTGATCCCTGCGGGACTGCAATGTTATCACTCTGGAACTGGACTGTGATCCCTGCGGGACTGGTCTGTGATCCCTGTGGGACGTAACTGTGACACCTGTGCGACTTGACTGTGATCCCTGTGGGACTGGACTGCGATCCCTGTGGGACTGCACTGTGATGTCTATGGGACTGATTGTGATTCCGCTGTGGGACTGGACTGTGATGTCTGTGGGACTGGACTGCGACCCCTGTGGGACTGGACTGTGACCCCTGTGGGACTGGACTGTAATCCCTGTGGGACAGAACGGTGATCCCTGTGGAACTGGACTTTGACACCTTTGGGATTGGACGGTGATCCCTGCGGGACTGCAATGTTATCACTCTGGAACTGGACTGTGATCCCTGTGGGACTTAACTGTGACAACTGTGCGACTTGACTGTGATCCCTGTGGGACTGGACTGTGATCCCTGTGGAACTGGACTGTGATCCCTGTGGGACTGCACAGTGATCCCTGTGGAACTGTACTGCGATCCCTGTGGGAGAGAACTGTGACCCATGTGGGACTGGACTGTGACCCCTGTGGGACTGGCCTGTTACCGCAGTGGGACCGGACTGTGATTCCTGTGGGACTGGACTGTGATCCCTGTGGAACTGGACTTTGACACCTGTGTGATTGGACTGTGATCCCTGTGGGACTGCACAGTGATGACTGGAACTGGACTGTGATCCCTGCGGGACTGGACAGTGATCCCTGTGGG
Source organism: Pristiophorus japonicus (assembly GCF_044704955.1). Taxonomy (NCBI): domain Eukaryota; kingdom Metazoa; phylum Chordata; class Chondrichthyes; family Pristiophoridae; genus Pristiophorus; species Pristiophorus japonicus. The sequence continues at coordinate 67,765,099 of NC_091999.1, forward strand.
ACTGAACTGTGACACCTGTGGGACATGACTGTTATCCCTCTGGGACTGGACTGTGATCCCTTTGGGACTGGACTGTGATCTCTTTGGACTGCACTGTGATCTCTGTGGGACTGGATTGTGATTCCCCTGTGTGACTGGACTGCGATCCCTGTGGGACTGGACTGCGACCCCTGTGAGACTGGACTGTGACCCCTGTGGGACTGGACTGTGATCCCTTTGGGACTGGACTGTGATCCCTGTGCGACTGGTCTGTGATCTCCGTGGGACTGGGCAATGAAACCTGTGGGACTGGACTGTGATCCATGTGGGACTGAACTGTGACTCCTGTGGGACTGGGCTGTGATCCCAGTGGGACCGGACTGTGATCCCTGTGGGACAGAACAGTGACCACTGTGGGATTGGACTGTGACCTCTGTGGGACTGGGCTGTGATCCCAGTGGGACTGGACTGTGACCCCTGTGGGACTGGATTGTGACCCCTGTGGGACTGGGCTGTGAGCCCAGTGGGACTGGTCTGTGACCCCTGTGGGACTGGGCTGCGATCTCTGTGGGACTGGACTGTGATCCCGATGCGACTGGACTGTTACCCCTGTCGGACAGGGCTGTGACCGCACTGGGACCTGATTGTAATCCCTGTGGGACAGAACTGTGATCCCTGTGGAACTGGACTTTGACACATGTGGGATTGGAATGTGATCCCTGCGCGACTGCGCTGTTATCCGTGTGGAACTGGACTGTGATCCCTGCGGAACTGGACTGTGATCCCTGTGGGACTTAACTGTGACACCAGTGCGACTTGACTGTGATCCCTGTGGGACTGGAGTGTGATCCCTGTGGAACTGGACTTTGACACCTGTGTGACTGGACTGTGATCCCTGTGGGATTGCACTGTGATCCCTGTGGAACTGGACTGTGATCCCTGTGTGAGAGAACTATGATACCTGTGGGACAGGACTGTGACCCCTGTGGGACTGGATTGTAATCCCTGCGGGACTGGTCTGTGATCCCTGTGGAACTGGACTTTGACACCTGTGGGATTGGACGGTGATCCCTGCGGGACTGCAATGTTATCACTCTGGAACTGGACTGTGATCCCTGCGGGACTGGACTGTGATCCCTTTGGGACTTAACTGTGACACCTGTGCGACTTGACTGTGATCCCTGTGGGACTGGACTGCGATCCCTTTGGGAGAGGACTGTGACCCCTGTGGGACTGGACTGTGACCCCTGTGGGACTGGACTGTTACCGCAGTGGGACCGGACTGTGATTCCTGTGGGACTGGATTTTGATCCCTGTGGAACTGGACTTTGACACCTGTGTGACTGGACTGTGATCCCTGTGGGATTGCACTGTGATGACTGTGGAACTGGACTGTGATCCCTGCGGGACTGGACTGTGATCCCTGTGGGACTGAACTGGTACACCTGTGGGACATGACTGTTATCCCTCTGGGACTGGACTGTGATCCCTTTGGGACTGGACTGTGGTCTCTTTGGAGTGCACTGTGACCTCTGTGGGACAGGATTGTGATTCCCCTGTGTGACTGGACTGTGATCCCTGTGGGACTGGACTGCGACCCCTGTGAGACTGGACTGTGACCCCTGTGGGACTGGACTGTGATCCCTTTGGGACTGGACTGTGATCCCTGTGCGACTGGTCTGTGATCTCCGTGGGACTGGGCAATGAAACCTCTGGGACTGGACTGTGATCCATGTGGGACTGAACTGTGACACCTGTGGGACATGACTGTTATCCCTCTGGGACTGGTCTGTGACGTCTGTGGGACTGGAGTGTGATCTCTGTGGGACTGGATAGTGATACCTGTGGGATTTGACTGTGACTGATGAGGGACTGGACTGTTGCCCCTTTGGGACTGGACTGTGACCCCTGTGGAACAGTAATGTGATCGCTGTTGGACTGCACTGTGATCCCTGTGGGACTAGATTGTGATTCCCCTGTGGGACTGGACTGTGATCCCTGTGGGACTGGACTGCGACCCCTGTGGGACTGGACTGTGACCCCTGTGGGACTGGACTGTGATGCCTGTGGGACTGGACTGTGATCCCAGTGCGACTGGTCTGTGATCCCCGTGGGACTGGGCTATGAAGCCTGTGGGACTGGACTGTGATCCCTGAGGGATTGGACTGTGATCCATGTTGAACTGGACTGTGTTAACTGTGGGTCTGGACTTTGATCCCTGTGGGACGGGACTGTGATCCTTTTGCGACTGGGCTGTAATACCTGTGAGACTGGGCTGTGATTCTTGTGGACTCAAGTGCAACCACTGTGGGACCAGAGTTTGACCCCTGTGTGACTGAACTGCGACCACTGTCGGACTGGCCTGTGATCCCTGTGGGATTCGATTGCGATCCCTGTGGGACTGGACTGTGATCTCTATGGGACTGGACTGTGATCCCTATGCGACTGGAGTGTGACCCCTGTGGGACTGGACTGTTACACCGGTGGGACTGGACTGTCATCCCTGTGGGGTTGGACTGTGACCCCTTTGGGATTGGACGGTGATCTCTGTGGGACTAAACTGTGATTCCTGTGGAACTGGACTGTGATCCCTGTGGAACTGGACTGTGATCGCTGAGGGAACGGACCTGATCCCTGTGGGATTGGACTGTGATCCCTGAGGTACTGCACAATGATCCCTGTGGGACTGGACTGTGATCCCTGTGGTACTGGACTGTGACCCTTTGGGACTGGACTGTAACCCCTGTGGCACGGGGCTGTGATCCCAGTGGAACAGGAATGTGATCCCTGTGGGACTGGACTCTGATCGCTGAGGGAGTGGACTGTGATCCCTGTGGGATTGGACTATGATCCCTGAGGTACTGCACTGTGATCCCTGTGGAACTGGACTGTAATACCTGTGGGTCTGGACTGTGATCCCTTTGGTACTGGACTGTGATCCCTGTGGGACTGGACTGTGATCTCTGTGTGACTGGATTGTGATACCTGTGGGATTGGACTGTGACCCTTGTAGGACTGGACTGTTACCCCTTTGGGACTGGACTGTGACCCCTGTGGGACAGTAATGTGATCCCTGTGGGACTACATTGTGAACTCTGTGGAACTGGATTGGGATCCCCTGTGGCATAAAACTGTGATCCCTGTGGGACTGGATGCGACCCCTGTGGAACTTGACTGTGACCCCTGTGGGACTGGACTGTCATCCCTGTGGGACTGGACTGTGATCCCTGTGTGACTGGATTCCAATCACTGTGGGACTGTGCAATGAAGCCTGTGGAAATGGAGTGTGATCCCTGAGGGATTGGACTGTGATCCATGTTGAACTGGACTGTGATACCTGTGGGTCTGGTCTGTGATCCCTGTGGGACAAGACTGTGATCCCTTTGGAACTGGGCTGTGATCCCTGTGAGACTGGGCTGTGCTTCTTGTGTGACAGGCCTGCAATCACTGTGGGACCGGAGTTTGACCCCTGTGGTACTGAACTGCGACCTCTGTGGGACTGGCCTGTGATCCCTGTGGGATTCGATGGCGATTTCTGTGGGATTAGACTGTGATTCCTGTCGGACTGGACTGTAGTCTCTATGGGACTGGACTGTGATCCCTATGCGACTGGACTGTGATCCCTGTGGGACCGGACTGTGATCTCTGTGGGACTAAACTGTGATCCATGTGGAACTGGACTGTGATCTCTGTGGGACAGGACTGTGATCCTTGTGGAACGGACTGTGATCCCTGTGGGATTGGAGTGTGATCTCTGTGGGACTGGACTGTGATGCCTGTGTTACTGGACTGTGATTGCTGTGGGACTGGACTGTAATCGCTGTGGTACTGGAGTGTGACCCTGTGGTACAGGACTGTGACCCCTGTGGGACTGGGCTGTGATCCCAGTGCGTCTGGACTGTGACCCCTGTGGGACTGGACTGTGACCCCTGTGGGACTGGGCTGTGAATCCAGTGGGATTGGGCAGTGACCATGTGGGACTGGACTGTGATCCCTATGGTAAAGGACTGTGACCCCTGAGGGATAGGCCTGTGATTCCTGTGAGACTGGGCTGTGATCCCAGTGGGACCGGACTGTGACCCCTGTGGGATTGGACTGCGACCCCTGTGGGACTGGGCTGTGATGCCAGTGGGACTGGACTGTGACCCCTGTGGGACTGGATTGTGACCCCTGTGGGACTGGGCTGTGAGCCCAGTGGGACTGGTCTGTGACCCCTGTGGGACTGGGCTGCGATCTCTGTGGGACTGGACTGTGATCCCGATGCGACTGGACTGTTACCCCTGTCGGACAGGGCTGTGACCGCACTGGGACCTGATTGTAATCCCTGTGGGACAGAACTGTGATCCCTGTGGAACTGGACTTTGACACATGTGTGATTGGAATGTGATCCCTGCGCGACTGCGCTGTTATCCGTGTGGAACTGGACTGTGATCCCTGCGGAACTGGACTGTGATCCCTGTGGGACTTAACTGTGACACCAGTGCGACTTGACTGTGATCCCTGTGGGACTGGAGTGTGATCCCTGTGGAACTGGACTTTGACACCTGTGTGACTGGACTGTGATCCCTGTGGGATTGCACTGTGATCCCTGTGGAACTGGACTGTGATCCCTGTGTGAGAGAACTATGATACCTGTGGGACAGGACTGTGACCCCTGTGGGACTGGATTGTAATCCCTGCGGGACTGGTCTGTGATCCCTGTGGAACTGGACTTTGACACCTGTGGGATTGGACGGTGATCCCTGCGGGACTGCAATGTTATCACTCTGGAACTGGACTGTGATCCCTGCGGGACTGGACTGTGATCCCTTTGGGACTTAACTGTGACACCTGTGCGACTTGACTGTGATCCCTGTGGGACTGGACTGCGATCCCTTTGGGAGAGGACTGTGACCCCTGTGGGACTGGACTGTGACCCCTGTGGGACTGGACTGTTACCGCAGTGGGACCGGACTGTGATTCCTGTGGGACTGGTTTTTGATCCCTGTGGAACTGGACTTTGACACCTGTGTGACTGGACTGTGATCCCTGTGGGATTGCACTGTGATGACTGTGGAACTGGACTGTGATCCCTGCGGGACTGGACTGTGATCCCTGTGGGACTGAACTGGTACACCTGTGGGACATGACTGTTATCCCTCTGGGACTGGACTGTGATCCCTTTGGGACTGGACTGTGGTCTCTTTGGAGTGCACTGTGACCTCTGTGGGACAGGATTGTGATTCCCCTGTGTGACTGGACTGTGATCCCTGTGGGACTGGACTGCGACCCCTGTGAGACTGGACTGTGACCCCTGTGGGACTGGACTGTGATCCCTTTGGGACTGGACTGTGATCCCTGTGCGACTGGTCTGTGATCTCCGTGGGACTGGGCAATGAAACCTCTGGGACTGGACTGTGATCCATGTGGGACTGAACTGTGACACCTGTGGGACATGACTGTTATCCCTCTGGGACTGGTCTGTGACGTCTGTGGGACTGGAGTGTGATCTCTGTGGGACTGGATAGTGATACCTGTGGGATTTGACTGTGACTGATGAGGGACTGGACTGTTGCCCCTTTGGGACTGGACTGTGACCCCTGTGGAACAGTAATGTGATCGCTGTTGGACTGCACTGTGATCCCTGTGGGACTAGATTGTGATTCCCCTGTGGGACTGGACTGTGATCCCTGTGGGACTGGACTGCGACCCCTGTGGGACTGGACTGTGACCCCTGTGGGACTGGACTGTGATGCCTGTGGGACTGGACTGTGATCCCAGTGCGACTGGTCTGTGATCCCCGTGGGACTGGGCTATGAAGCCTGTGGGACTGGACTGTGATCCCTGAGGGATTGGACTGTGATCCATGTTGAACTGGACTGTGTTAACTGTGGGTCTGGACTTTGATCCCTGTGGGACGGGACTGTGATCCTTTTGCGACTGGGCTGTAATACCTGTGAGACTGGGCTGTGATTCTTGTGGACTCAAGTGCAACCACTGTGGGACCAGAGTTTGACCCCTGTGTGACTGAACTGCGACCACTGTCGGACTGGCCTGTGATCCCTGTGGGATTCGATTGCGATCCCTGTGGGACTGGACTGTGATCTCTATGGGACTGGACTGTGATCCCTATGCGACTGGAGTGTGACCCCTGTGGGACTGGACTGTTACACCGGTGGGACTGGACTGTCATCCCTGTGGGGTTGGACTGTGACCCCTTTGGGATTGGACGGTGATCTCTGTGGGACTAAACTGTGATTCCTGTGGAACTGGACTGTGATCCCTGTGGAACTGGACTGTGATCGCTGAGGGAACGGACCTGATCCCTGTGGGATTGGACTGTGATCCCTGAGGTACTGCACAATGATCCCTGTGGGACTGGACTGTGATCCCTGTGGTACTGGACTGTGACCCTTTGGGACTGGACTGTAACCCCTGTGGCACGGGGCTGTGATCCCAGTGGAACAGGAATGTGATCCCTGTGGGACTGGACTCTGATCGCTGAGGGAGTGGACTGTGATCCCTGTGGGATTGGACTATGATCCCTGAGGTACTGCACTGTGATCCCTGTGGAACTGGACTGTAATACCTGTGGGTCTGGACTGTGATCCCTTTGGTACTGGACTGTGATCCCTGTGGGACTGGACTGTGATCTCTGTGTGACTGGATTGTGATACCTGTGGGATTGGACTGTGACCCTTGTAGGACTGGACTGTTACCCCTTTGGGACTGGACTGTGACCCCTGTGGGACAGTAATGTGATCCCTGTGGGACTACATTGTGAACTCTGTGGAACTGGATTGGGATCCCCTGTGGCATAAAACTGTGATCCCTGTGGGACTGGATGCGACCCCTGTGGAACTTGACTGTGACCCCTGTGGGACTGGACTGTCATCCCTGTGGGACTGGACTGTGATCCCTGTGTGACTGGATTCCAATCACTGTGGGACTGTGCAATGAAGCCTGTGGAAATGGAGTGTGATCCCTGAGGGATTGGACTGTGATCCATGTTGAACTGGACTGTGATACCTGTGGGTCTGGTCTGTGATCCCTGTGGGACAAGACTGTGATCCCTTTGGAACTGGGCTGTGATCCCTGTGAGACTGGGCTGTGCTTCTTGTGGGACAGGCCTGCAATCACTGTGGGACCGGAGTTTGACCCCTGTGGTACTGAACTGCGACCTCTGTGGGACTGGCCTGTGATCCCTGTGGGATTCGATGGCGATTTCTGTGGGATTAGACTGTGATTCCTGTCGGACTGGACTGTAGTCTCTATGGGACTGGACTGTGATCCCTATGCGACTGGACTGTGATCCCTGTGGGACCGGACTGTGATCTCTGTGGGACTAAACTGTGATCCATGTGGAACTGGACTGTGATCTCTGTGGGACAGGACTGTGATCCTTGTGGAACGGACTGTGATCCCTGTGGGATTGGAGTGTGATCTCTGTGGGACTGGACTGTGATGCCTGTGTTACTGGACTGTGATTGCTGTGGGACTGGACTGTAATCGCTGTGGTACTGGAGTGTGACCCTGTGGTACAGGACTGTGACCCCTGTGGGACTGGGCTGTGATCCCAGTGCGTCTGGACTGTGACCCCTGTGGGACTGGACTGTGACCCCTGTGGGACTGGGCTGTGAATCCAGTGGGATTGGGCAGTGACCATGTGGGACTGGACTGTGATCCCTATGGTAAAGGACTGTGACCCCTGAGGGATAGGCCTGTGATTCCTGTGAGACTGGGCTGTGATCCCAGTGGGACCGGACTGTGACCCCTGTGGGATTGGACTGCGACCCCTGTGGGACTGGGCTGTGATGCCAGTGGGACTGGACTGTGACCCCTGTGGGACTTGATTGTGACCCCTGTGGGACTGGGCTGTGAGACCAGTGGGACTGCACTTTGTGACCCCTGTGGGACTGGACTGCGATCTCTGTGCGACTGGACTGTGATCCCGATGCGACTGGACTGTGACCCCTGTGGGACTGGACTGTGACCGCAGTGGGACAGGACTGTAATCCCTGTGGGACGTAACTGTGACACCTGTGCGACTTGTCTGTGATCCCTGTGGGACTGGAGTGTGATCCCTGTGGAACTGGACTGTGATCCCTGTGGGACTGCACTGTGATCCCTGTGGAACTGGACTGTGAACCTGTGGGAGAGGACTGTGACCCCTGTGGGACAGGACTGTGACCACTGTGGGACTGGACTGTTACCGCAGTGGGACCGGACTGTGATTGCTGTGGGACTGGACTGTGATCCCTGTGGAACTGTACTTTGACACCTGTGGGATTGGACTGTGATCCCTGTGGGACTGCACTGTGATGACTGTGGAACTGGATTGCGACCGCTGTGGGACTGGACTGTTACCCCTGTGGTACTGGACTGTAATCCCTGTGGGACAGAACGGTGATCCCTGTGGAACTGGACTTTGATACCTGTGGGATTGGAAAGTGATCCCTTGCGGGAATGCAATGTTATCACTCTGGAACTGGACTGTGACACCTGTGTGACTTGACTGTGATCCCTGTGGGACTGGACTTTGATCCCTGTGGAACTGGACTGTGATCCCTGAGGAACTGATTTTGATCCCTGTGTCACTGGTCTGTGATCCGTGTTGGACTGGACTGTGCCCCCTGTGCGACAGGACTGCGGACCCTGTGGGACTGGAGTGTGATCCGGTGGGACAGGAATGTGATCCCTGTGGGATTGGACTGTCATCCCTGTGTTACTGGACTGTGATTCCTGTGGGACTGGACTGTGATCCCTGTGGGACAGGATTTGATTCCTGTGGTACTGGACTGTGACCCCTGTGGGCCTGGACTGTGACCGCTGTGAAACTGGGCTGTGATCCCAGTGGGTCAGGAATGTGATCCCTGTGGGACTGGACTCTGACGCTGAGGGACTGGACTGTGATCCTGTTATTGGACTGTGATCCCTGAGGGATTGGACTGTGATCCCTGTGGAACCAGACTGTAATACCTGTGCGACAGGAATGTGATCCCTGTGGGACTGGACTGTTATCGCTGAGGGACTGGACTGTGATCCCTGTGGGATTGGACTGTGATCGCTGAGGGATTGGACTGTGAACCCTGTGGAACTAGACTGTGATCTCTGTGGGACTGGATTGTGATTCCCCTCTGGGACTGGACTGTGATCCCTGTGGGACTGGACTGTGATCCCTGTGGGACTGGACTGTGATCTCTGTGGGACTGGATAGTGATACCTGTGGGACTTGACTGTGACTGCTGAGGGATTGGACTGTTACCCCTTTGGGACTGGACTGTGACCCCTGTGGGAAGTAATGTGATCCCTGTTGGACTGCACTGTGATCTCTGTGGGACTAGATTGTGATTCCCCTGTGGGACTGGACTGTGATCCCTGTGGGACAGGACTGCGACCCCTGTGGGACTGGACTGTGACCCCTGTGGGACTGGACTGTGATGCTTGTGGGACTGGACTGTGATCCCAGTGCAACTGGTCTGTGATCCCCGTGGGACTGGGCTATGAAGCCTGTGGGACTGGACTGTGATCCCTGAGGGATTGGACTGTGATCCATGTTGAACTGGACTGTGATAACTGTGGGTCTGAACTTTGATCCCTGTGGGACGGGTCTGTGATCCTTTTGCGACTGGGCTGTGATACCTGTGAGACTGGGCTGTGATTCTTGTGGGACTCAAGTGCAACCACTGTGGGACCAGAGTTTGACCCCTGTGTGACTGAACTGCGACCCCTGTCGGACTGGCCTGTGATCCCTGTGGGATTCGATTGCGATCCCTGTGGGACTGGACTGTGATCTCTATGGGACTGGACTGTGATCCCTATGCGACTGGAGTGTGACCCCTGTGGGACTGGACTGTTACACCTGTGGGACTGGACTGTCATCCCTGTGGGGTTGGACTGTGACCCCTTTGGGATTGGACTGTGATCTCTGTGGGACTAAACTGTGATTCCTGTGGAACTGGACTGTGATCCCTGTGGAACTGGACTGTGATCGCTGAGGGAACGGACCTGATCCCTGTGGGATTGGACTGTGATCCCTGAGGTACTGCACAATGATCCCTGTGGGACTGGACTGTGATCCCTGTGGTACTGGACTGTGACCCTTTGGGACTGGACTGTGACCCCTGTGGCACGGGGCTGTGATCCCAGTGGAACAGGAATGTGATCCCTGTGGGACTGGACTCTGATCGCTGAGGGAGTGGACTGTGATCCCTGTGGGATTGGACTATGATCCCTGAGGTACTGCACTGTGATCCCTGTGGAACTAGTCTGTAATACCTGTGGAACTGGACTGTGATCACTGTGGGACTTGCGTGTGATCTCTGTGGGACTGCATTGTGTTACCTGTGGGATTGGACTGTGACCCCTGTCGGACTGGACTGTGACCCCTGTGGGACTGGACTGTCATCCCTGTGCGACTGGACTGTGATCCCTGTGGGACTGGATTCCCATCACTGTGGGACTGTGCAATGAAGCCTGTGGGACAGTAATGTGATCCCTGTGGGACTACATTGTGATCTCTGTGGGACTGGATTGGGATACCTGTGGGTCTGGTCTGTGATCCCTGTGGGACAGGACTGTGATCCCTTTGGGACTGGGCTGTGATCCCTGTGAGACTGGGCTGTGCTTCTTGTGGGACAGGCCTGCAATCACTGTGGGACCGGAGTTTGACCCCTGTGGTACTGAACTGCGACCTCTGTGGGACTAGCCTGTGATCCCTGTGGGATTCGATTGCGATTCCTGTGGGATTAGACTGTGATCCCTTTGGGACTGGACTGTAGTCTCCATGGGATTGGACTGTGATCCCTATGCGACTGGACTGTGACCTCTGTGGGACCGGACGGTGATCTCTGTGGGACTAAACTGTGATCCCAGTGGAACTGGTCTGTGATCTCTGTGGGACAGGACTGTGATCCTTGTGGAAAAGACTGTGATCCCTGTGGGATTGGTGTGTGATCGCTGTGGCAATGGACTGTGATGCCTGTGTTACTGGACTGTGATTCCTGTGGGACTGGACTGTGATCCCTGTGGGATTGGACTATGATCCCTGAGGTACTGCAATGTGATCCCTGTGGAACTAGACTGTAATACCTGTCGGTCTGGACTGTGATCCCTTTGGAACTGGACTGTGATCACTGTGGGACTGCATTGTGTTACCTGTGGGATTGGACTGTGACCCCGGGGGGACTGGACTGTGACCCCTGTGGGACTGGACTGTGAATCCAGTGGGACTGGGCTGTGACCATGTGGGACTGGACTGTGATCCCTATGGTACAGCACTGTGACCCCTGAGGGATAGGCCTGTGATTCCTGTGGGACTGGGCTGTGATCCCAGTGGGACCGGACTGTGAACTCTGTGGGGCAGAACTGTGACCCCTGTGGGATTGGACTGCGACCCATGTGGGAATGGGCTGTGATTCTAGTGGGACTGGACTGTGACCCCTGTGGGACTGGATTGTGACCGCTGTGGGACTGGGCTGTGAGACCAGTGGGACTGGACTGTGACCCCTGTGGGACTGGACTGCGATCTCTGTGGGACTGGACTGTGATCCCGATGCGACTGGACTGTGACTCCTGTGGGACTGGACTGTGACCGCAGTGGGACCGGACTGTAATCCCTGTGGGACGTAACTGTGACACTTGTGCGACTTGTCTGTGATCCCTGTGGGACTGGACTGTGATCCCTGTGGAACTGGACTGTGATCCCTGTGGGACTGCACTGTGATCCCTGTGGAACTGGACTGTGATCCCTGTGGGAGAGGACTGTGACCCCTGTGGGACTGGACTGTGACCACTGTGGGACTGGACTGTTACCGCAGTGGGACCAGACTGTGATTGCTGTGGGACTGGACTGTGATCCCTTTGGAACTGGACTTTGACACCTGTGGGATTGGACTGTGATCCCTGTGGGACTGCACTGTGATGACTGTGGAACTAGACTGTGATCCCTGCGGGACTGGACTGTGATCCCTGTGGGACCGAACTGTGACACCTGTGGGACATGACTGTTATCACTCTGGGACTGGAATGTGATCCCTTTGGGACTGGACTGCGATCCCTGTGGGACTGCACTTTGATGTCTATGGGACTGGATTGTGATTCCCCTGTGGGACTGGACTGTGATGTCTGTGGGTCTGGACTGCGACCCCTGTGGGATTGGACTGTGATCGCTGAGGGATTGGACTGTGAACCGTGTGGAACTCGACTGTGATCTCTGTTGGACTGGATTGTGATTCCCCTGTGGGAAAGGACTGTGATCCCTGTGGGATTGGACTGTGATCCCTGTTGGACTGGACTGTGATCTCTGTGGGACTGGATCGTGATACCTGTGGGATTTGACTGTGACTGCTGAGGGACTGGACTGTTACCCCTTTGGGACTGGACTGTGACCCCTGTGGGACAG